>NC_086449.1:637554775-637854775 GCF_028390025.1 Pseudophryne corroboree
CCGCTGCACTTTCGTATCCAGGATCATTCCCAGAAATGACAATCTCTGGGTTGGTTCCAAATGTGACTTTGGAAGGTTCAGAATCCAACCGTGTTTCTGGAGTAGACGCGTTGTGAGAACAATGGACTGCAGCAGCTTCTCCCTGGACGATGCATTTATCAGCAGATCGTCCAGATATGGAATGATGTTCACACCCTGCTTGCGGAGGAGAATCATTTCCGCCATCACCTTGGTAAACACCATCGGTGCTGTGGAGAGGCCGAATGGCAGGGCCTGGAACTGAAAATGACAGTCCAGCAATGCGATGCGGAGATAAGCCTGATGCGGCAGCCAGATCGGAATGTGGAGGTACGCATCCTTGATATCCAGTGATACCAGGAATTCCCCTTCTTCCAGACCTGATATCACCGCCCTGAGAGACTCCATCTTGAACTTGAACTCCTTTAGAAAGGGTTCAATGATTTTAGGTTCAGAATGGGCCTGACCGAACCATCCTGTTTCGGTACCACGAAAAGGTTCGAATAGTAACCTTTGTTCAGCATGTGAGGTGGTACTGGCACAATGACCTGTGCCTCTACCAGCTTTTGGACAGCGTCTTGTAGTACAGTGCTGTCCTCCAACAGAGTTGGTAAGCCTGACTTGAAAAAAAGTGATGAGGAGGGAGACTTTGAAAATCCAGCCTGTTTCCCTGAGACACAATATCTACCACCCAGGGATCCAGGCCGGACGATACCCAGACATGACTGAAGTGTCTGAGTCTCGCTCCCACTGGCCCCACCACCGGGGCGCGCAGGCCACCGTCATGCGGAACACTTTGGCGTACCCGATGCAGGCTTTTGTTCCTGGGAACCTGCAGCGGCAGGTTTCTAGGACTTAATCCAACCTCCCCTAAAGAAAGTATTGGATATTCTGGCCTTTCTAGGCTTGTTAGGCCAAAAGGACTGCGGTGCAGCTGAAGAGAAGGATTTCTTCGGAGCAGGTGCTGCTGATGGAAGAAACTGAGACTTACCCGCTGTAGCGGTGGATATCCACACGTCTAGAGCTTCCCCAAAGAGAGCCTGACCTGTATAGGGTAGGGACTCCACACTTCTTCTGGATTCCGCGTCGGCCGACCACTGGCGCAGCCATAGTCCCCGACGAGCTGAAACAGACATGGAAGAAATTCCCGCAGCCCAGGTCTTTCATGGATTCTACCATAAAACCTGCAGAATCATGTGTGCTGCGTAAATAGAATGCAACGTCATCCCTATCCGTCTTATCCAAATTCTCAAGTAACGTACCCGACCACTTCACTATTGCTTTTGCAATCCATGCACTAGCAATAGTGGAATGTAATATGGCCCCAGAAGCAGTGTACATTGATTTAAGCGTGTTATTAATCTTTCTATCTGCCGGCTCCTTTAAGGCTGTAGATCCCGGAACAGGCAAAACCACCTTCTCTGAGAGTCTGGACACAGATGCGTCAACAATCAGAGGGTTTTCCCACTTTTTCCTATCCTCCCCAGGGAAAGGAAAAGCCACCTGGACCCTTTCAGGGATCTGGAACTTTTTCTCAGGGTTTTCCCATGCTTTTTCAAATATAGTATTCAACTCCTTTGACGCAGGGAAGGTTAGCGAGGCTTTTTCATTTTCAGTGAAAAAAGCCTCCTCAACCTGCTCAGGTGTGGGATCATTAACATTTAACACATCCCTGATAGCCTCTATCAACAATTGCACCCCCCTGCACTTAACCTAGAGATATCACTGGAGCAGAAGCCTTGACGAGTAGATTGTCCAAATAAGGAATAACCATCAAGCCCAAGGTTCTTCAATAGGTGGTCAGGACAACCACAATATATGTTCAGACACAGTGTGCGATGGAGGGCCCGAACAGTAAAGCCCTGAATTTGAGTAACAATCCTGAATTGCAAAAGGCGAAACTGGTTCTACCCAGTTTGGAACATACAGGCGGACATTCTACGTCTATAGACACCAAGAAATCCCCCTGCCCAATTGCTGGATACCACTGACCTCAGGGATTATTTCATTATCTTAGAGGTGAACATTTATACTTTGGGAAAGATTATGAGCTGCAGGTAATGCATACTTATTACGATCAGTATCCAAATGTGATTTTATGACCACAGTCGTACACATCTTTGCACTAGTGGGGTGTTGTCTACACAGTATAAAAATGCAACAATCCGCTCTATCATTCGTACTTACACCTATCCTATGCCGAGAGCAGATGTGACTGAAAAATGCATCCACATTGCATATGCACAAATAGGTGTCGTGGACAGCCATGAGTGGGAATAGTCCTGGGCCCCCTGCCAGCCGGGATCCTGGCATCTGTATGCTGACCGCTGGGATCATAACTACATCCCCATATGACAAGAAACCTGGTGCGAATGAGAAAGCAGGTCTAATGCAACTCTAACTGCACTGGGCGTAATTTTACCCGAAAAATGTGTCATTGTAGCAATGCAAAGCAACTAGGATGCACCAGAAGACTGTTGATTAATTGAAAAGAGACTTATATATCTGTGTGTGCGCCTGTCTGTATATAAAGCACAAATTAAGCTTGGTGTAGTAAAAATAAAAAAAATAAAAAATGCTGTGGCCACTACATCATAGAACTTTGTATAAAGATGCAGCCATACACACATATACAAGTAACCAATATCAAATCAATCAGCACAGTTTTCTGGTGTGTCCTTGTTGCATTGCAACTAAGATGCATTTTTGGGTAAAAAGACATGAAAGATGAATGGCGCTAGCAGTGTCGTGCGTACAGGACCGTGCGCAGCCAGAGGGGCTGTTTGGCTCGACTGAAACTATGTGATATAGCACTCTAAACTGCCTGAAAGTCAAAAGAAGAAAGTATTTGACAGGCTTCCATTCAAAGGCAAAATGCACTGGGCAGGAAAGACTCCACCTCCCTAGTGTTAACTTAAACACTGGTCACTGTTGCCCGTTTCGATTTTCAGGGTACAATGGAGGCTGCCAATGTGAAAGCTGCAGTCGCCCAGCCCTGATAATAAGTCAGACTGTCCCTTACTGTAAGGAAATGCTTCACATCTGTGCTTCCAATCTCTGATACAGTGCCAGAGATTAGCAGCCTAATGATTCACCAAGTACAAGGATCCCACACACTGGCCCGCGTCTACCCCTTGATACAAAAAAAAAAAAAAAAAAAAAAAGACAAATGTAGCCAAGAAACCCTGCCATAGCCGTTCCCGATTCTGCTCCTTATACACCAGAGGTTCTCAAACTCGGTCCTCGGGGGCCCACACAGTGCATGTTTTGCAGGTCTCCTCACAGAATCTCAAGTGAAATAATTAGCTCCACCTGTGGACCTTTTAAAATGTGTCAGTGAGTAATTAATACACCTGTGCACCTGCTGGGTTACCTGCAAAACATGCACTGTGTGGGCCCCCGAGGACCGAGTTTGAGAACCTTTGTTATACACAAATAAGTAAAAATGTATAAATATAATAGGCACTAATTGGTAGTAGAGAAAATAAGCGCTTCTGAGTGTAACAATGAATTATAAAGGAAATAGCCAGGTGGGTAAAATTATAACCAAGAACACTTATCTGATTGTAACAGAACTTCCAACGAGTGTTCCTCAGTTTTGGATTAACATGTAGAGAGAAAAACACAACAGAACATAGTGTGTACCGTTCTCACAATCAAATAAGGTCATTTGCATATGAAGGGCAGTAAATTAGGGAACATGCTTATTCCCAAATATACATAATTAGTAGCCCAGACATTAAAAATAGTAACAATTTAATATACAAAGACATACAATGGCTAGACAACACACGTACAAGATCTTCCCCTTGAAGAAGTCCAGACTTTGACGGACGACATGCGTTGGGACTGTTTTGCTGCTGAACTCCTCTAATGGACAGATAAGCGTTTGAACTTTTAATTTCCTGTACGCATGTTTTTTGGCTATTTTATATCCATTGGGACTGTCTGTTGCGGTATCCCCTTTTAGATGGACAGATAAGCTTTTTTAAACATTTGATCTTGTACGTGTGTTGTCTAGCCATTGTATGTCTTTGTATATTAAATTGTTACTATTTTTAATGTCCGGGCTACTACTTATGTCTAATTGGGAATAAGCATGTTCCCTAATTTACTGCCCTTCATATGCAAATGATCTTATTTGATTGTGAGAACGGTACACACTATGTTCTGTTGTGTTTTTCTCTACATGTTAATCCAAAACTGAGGAACACTCGTTGAAAGTTCTGTTACAACCAGATAAGTGTTCTTGGTTATAATTTCACCCACCTGGCTATTTCCTTTATAATTCATTGTTACACTCAGAAGCGCTTATTTTCTCTACTACCAATTTTTGTCTATGTGTACACCATACACAATATTTTGTATTATGAGCTGCTACCCTTAAAAGGGGTAAGGAGTGTTATTTAATATTACCCCATCATTACACATTTGTACTAAAGCGCCTAGGTTTCTGCTATTCTGTCTTTACTCATATAATAGGCACTGCCTGCCACACACTCCAACGGGCTTCAGAACAGAGGATTACAATCAGCCAGGGTTTATAGGGTGAGCAGCCAGCTTGGGTGAGGATCAGCTTGAGTTATAAAGTGCCAGGCTCCTCACACCTCTACATATAAATAGGGTTGCTATAATATCCTTTTAATCAGGGAAATGTATGAGTTACACATGTTAAGTGGCTGACTAAAACTAGGTGAAATGCAGCCAGCCACAGGAGCTGTGTAATTCATAAATGTCCCTGATTAATACATATTATGGAACCCCTACCTATAACCCCAGCGTTCCAGTGTCGTCGTTCCCCCCGTATGAAGTAATGGGTAAAAATAGGATTTTGGTACTTACCAGGTAAATCCTTTTCTTTGAATCCATAGGGGGCACTGGAGTACTCTTGGGATATGGACGGGCTTCCGCAGGAAACAGCACTGAATATTCAAATTAGTAACACTCCACCCCTCCATATCCCTGAGCACTTACTCAGTGTTTTTTACTGAGCCGAACAGGAATTAAGAGAGGTTAATAATGGAGTATTACATATAACATAACTGACAATAACGAAGTTAACACATAACGTTACTGACAACTAACAGTTGACACCCTAACCAGCACTTGTAACTTGAACCAGCCGGTGAAAGTGTGTTACCATAAGATCCTCAGAACTAACCACAAGTAGGTAAAACTGCTCTGGGTGGGCGTCCAGTGCCCCCTATGGATTCAAAGAAAAGGATTTACCTGGTAAGTACCAAAATCCTATTTTCTTTATCATCCACTAGGGGTCACTGGAGTACTCTTGGGACGTACCAAAGCTTCCCCCGTGGGCGGGAGAGCTGTTTGGCACTTGTAAAACTAGGCGGCCAAAGCTAGATGCTGATGCCGCAAAAGTATCAAACTTGTAAAAGCGCACAAACGTGTGCACGGAAGACCATGTAGCCGCCCGGCAAAGCTGCGTCGCAGAAGCCCCACGACCAGCTGCCCATGAAGTTCCCACAGAACGTGTGGAATGAGCGGTTACTGACGTAGGCGGTTGTAACCTAGCATGAAGGTAAGCCTGGCGTATGGTCAGTTTTATCCATCTGGATAAAGTTTGTTTAGATGCTGGCCAACCCATCTTGGCAGCATCATAGAGAACAAATAACGTATCCGTCTTACGAACTGAAGACGTTCGGGATACATAAACGCGTAATGCGCGAACCACATCCAGAGTTCCAGAATGTGCTGTCAACACAGGAACTACTATTGGTTGATTGATGTGAAAAGATGACACTACCTTTGGTAAGAAGGCGGGATTCGTCCGAAGTTCCGCTCTGTCATCATGAAACACCAAATACGGTGGCTTGCATGACAAGGCACCCAAATCCGAAACACGCCTTGCGGAAGCTAAGGCTAAGAGAAAAATTGTTTTCCAAGTGAGAAACTTTATATCCACTTGTTGTAAGGGTTCAAAATATGAAGACTGTAAGAACTCCAAAACCAGATTCAAGTCCCATGGCGCTGTAGGTGGTATGAATGGAGGCTGTACCCTGAGTACACCTTGGAGAAAAGTGCGTATAGACGGCAATAGAGCCAATCGTCTTTGAAAGTAAATTGACAAAGCAGATACCTGCACCTTTAGTGTAGATAAACGCAATCCTCCATCTAAGCCTGTTTGTAGAAACAACAAAAGGCGGCATAACTTGAAAGCTGATGTCGGAAATTTCCGAGCTTCACACCAACCTATATAGGCACGCCATATTCTGTAATAATGAGCTGCCGTAACCGGCTTTCTAGCTCGTAACATGGTTGGTATAACTGAATCTGGAATGCCCTCTCTTCTTAAGAGGGCGGTCTCAACAGCCACCCCGTCAAACGCAGCCGCGCTAAATCGGGGTAAAGAAACGGACCCTGTTGTAACAGGTCTGGACGTATCGGGAGCGGCCACGGATCGTCTGCGAGTAATCCTCGAAGATCCGAGAACCAAGCTCTCCGAGGCCAATGAGGCGCCACTAGTATGACTGTGAGCGACTCTCTTTTGATCCGTTTTAGCACCAGAGGGAGCAGCGGAAACGGTGGAAACAGATACACAAGACTGTACGGCCACGCGACAGTGAGAGCATCCACCGCGACTGCCTTTGGATCTCTTGTTCTGGACACATACTGGGGCGTTTGATGATTGTGTCGAGATGCCATCAGGTCCACCTGAGGATAACCCCATCGCTGAACCAACATGTGAAACACTTCTGGATTTAATGACCATTCGCCTGGGTGAAAATCCCGACGACTGAGATAATCCGCTTCCCAGTTGTCCACTCCCGGAATGAACACGGCCGACAATATCACCTGGTGGCATTCCGCCCAATTGAGGATTCGAGCTACTTCCCGCATTGCCATGCGGCTTCTCGTTCCTCCTTGTTTGTTGATGTATGCGACCGCCGTCGCATTGTCTGACTGCACTTGGACAGGCTGAGAGCGAATCATGTGCACTGCTTGTCGTAGCGCATTGTAAATTGCGCGGAGTTCTAGAACATTTATAGACAGCAATTTCTCGTGATCCGCCCAGAGACCCTGGAGCTGACAATTTTGAATTACCGCTCCCCAACCTCTGAGACTGGCGTCCGTAGTTAGAATTATCCAATTGCAAACTCCGAACCGTCTTCCTGCGGTTAAATTGTGTTCCTTGAGCCACCATAGCAGAGAAACTCTTGCTATTGGTGACAACCTCACTCTGTGGTGAATCTGCAGATGCGAGCCCGACCACTGGGCAAGCACGTTCAGCTGAAATGGACGAGAGTGAAATCTTCCGAACTGAAGCGCCTCGAAAGCTGCCACCATTGTGCCTAACAGGCGAATGCACAAGTGTACCGACACTGTGCGTGGTTTGAGTACTAATTGTACTAGATGGCGTAGCATTTGTACTTTTTGTTGTGGTAGGTAAATCCTTTGATTGACCGTATCGAGAATCATACCTAGGAACTGAAGGCGTTGAGACGGAATCAGATGTGATTTCTTGAAATTTACAATCCAACCGTGGTGAACCAGTACATTGTAAGTTAGCAGCGCATGTTGGGTAAGTATCTGTGGAGACGGAGCCTTGATGAGCAGATCGTCTAAATACGGAACTATTGTCACTCCCAGGGATCTGAGGTGAGCTATCATCACAGACATTACTTTGGTGAATACCCGAGGCGCTGATGACAGGCCAAACGGCAGAGCCTGAAACTGGTAATGGTTCTGGCGTATTGCAAATCGTAAGAATTTCTGATGAGGCTGCCAAATTGGAATGTGTAAGTACGCATCCTTGAGGTCTAGCGCAATCATAAATTCCTTGGTCTCTAACCCCGCAATCACCGACCGTAGAGACTCCATTTTGAATCTGTAGTAAGTTACGTACTGATTGAGGCCCTTTAAGTTCAATATTGGTCTGACTGAGCCATCCGGCTTCGGGACCACAAATAGACTTGAATAATAACCCTGACCCTGTTGGTGTACAGGGACCGGAATCAACACTGCCGAATCCAGTAAGGACTGAATGGCAATTTGCAAAACTGTCCTCTTGTCGTCCGACAGAGGCAAGCCTGTCTTGAAAAACCGCAGAGGCGGCAGACAGTCGAACTCTATTTTGTAACCTTTTAACACTAAATTGCGAATCCAGCCCTCCGCGGATGTGTGGAACCACGCCCCATGGAACGTCTGAAGGCGTGCTCCCACAGTTGGAGAACCGAGATGGGCTGGTAGGCCGTCATGCCACTGGCTTGTCGGTAACCTTAGCGTCTTGGCGAGTTGTGTTGGTTTGATGGAAACCACGTCCTCGACCACGTCTAGCAGGCGTGGCTGATCCTCTGCCACGTCCTCGAAAGGGCTGAGATCTAAAGGATTTGAACGAAGGTCCAGCGTACCTTCTTCTTGGCGCAGGTGGAGGCACTGGTAAGAACACAGACTTCCCTCCCGTAGCCTCCTTAATCCATGCGTCCAATTCTGGACCAAACAACTTCTTGCCATCGTAAGGCAACGCCTCTATACTTCGTTTGACCTCTGCCTCCGCTTGATAAGTACGCAGGAAGAGTGCTCTTCGTGCCGTAACTAGCGAAGATGAAATACGAGAAGTGAGCTGACAGACGTCAGTAGACGCTGTACAGAGATACTCTACAGCCTCAATCATTTGAGTTACCTGAATTATCAGGTTTTCGTCATGTAAAGCAGATTTGAGTTCTGTAAGCCATATTATGAGCGCCTTAGTGACCCAAATGCCAACCAATCCAGGTCTTAGCATCACACCTGCTGCTACATACATGGATTTTAGCATAGTTTCTATCTTACGATCTGAAGGATCTCTAAGCGTAGTAGCTGATGGCACTGGTATGGTTAATTTCTTGGTAAGCTTTGACACTGAAGAATCAACTATTGGTGGATTCTCCCATGTACACGTTACAGAGTCTGGAAACGGATAACTAGACTTAAATCTGCGAGGTATAGAAAACCGTTTATCTGGATTCTGTCTTGTTTCTACTAACATCTGATTTAGAGAATCCGACACAGGAAAACTTACTGGCGTCTTCCGTCGTTTAGTAAATACGACCTGATCATTGGTGAGAGGCTGCTCAGCTTCAGGAAACCTTAGCGACTGCCGTACCGCTCTGATGAGATCATCAATGCCGGAACTGTTAACATCCTCGCCATCTGACTCCACTTCGCCCTCCTCCCCCTCATCGTGTTCCGTGAGGTCTGGGATGGAATCGTCAGAATGCAACATAGCAGACACTGGAAAATCATAAGACATATGAAAATTATCCCGTTTGCCCAAAATGGATTTGGACCGTACGCAAGGCTGAGACGCCTCCGGTAGTTCTGGCGGTCTCACCCTAGACTCAGATCTTAACGTTTCTCGCTCCAGACGAGCAGCGGTCATTTCTGTCTGAAATTTCTCCAGTACATTTACTAACATACCCCACGGAGGGTCCGGTGAGGAAATTGGTTGCAAAACCGGAGCAGAAATGGTATTCTGAACGGAATCCACAAAACATACGTTACATGTGGTAGATGCATCCGGTAACACACTGCCACATACTTTGCAAATATGCTTTTTAGTTTTTGCTGGTGCCTTACTCATGGCGACAGACAATACAATACACAAAAAACAGACACCTGCACGACTCAGTAAAATAGCAATAAGGTGGCTCTGTATATATATCTGGCCCAGTGCAATACACGTGGCCAGTACTAAGAAATTTGATCCCAAATTCCCACTAACACCCCTGCGCCTTCCGGTGGTGTAGAGATGTAAGGCAGGAACGTTCTGGAATCACAGCAGGAAAACACAGGAAGCATGTTAAAAATGTCTGCCCTGCTAACTTATACATATAATCACCGTGCTGGTACAACTTTCACTGATTATACTGTAACAATCTCCTCTGCTGCTGCAGTATTTCTCTGCGACATTATTATTGTCCCCCCTGTAATGGCTGCCTGCTCTTTTAGCTTATTACAGCGGCAGCGCAGCGTGTGGGCCCCCAGCGGGTATCGTAGAGCGCTATGTGCCTCGTGTGTCCCAGCGGTGGCCTCGTGTATAATAGCGGCGTCAGCTAATCAAGGTAGCGCTGCGGCGGGCGGCGGCCTGTAAGAATCGATCAGCGGTGCCTGCACGGAGGTCTGTGGCCGAACGTGCGGGCGCCTGAGCGGGGAGAGCCGCGGTGCCCGCACGGAGGTCTGTGGCCGACCGTGCGGGCGCCTGAACGGGGAGAGCCGCGGTGCCTGCACGGAGGTCTGTGGCCGACCGTGCGGGCGCCTGAGCGGGGAGAACCGCGGTCGAACGTGCGGGCGCCTGAGCGGGGAGAGCCGCGGTACCTGCCGGAGGCTGAGAGGGGAGAGCCGCGTAACAATCCCTCTGTCGTCACCAAGCACTATGTCCCCACACGTCGGGGCGGCAGCGGGAGCTGACCGCCCCGTTTCACATACCTTACTCCCGCAGACGTGCGGAGGCTCCGACGGGGCTTTTCAGTAAGCGCCGGCTAGCCAGTGCAGGAGGATGTGAGGGCTGTGAGGGAGCTCTTTCAGAGAGGCCCGACACGCCCGTGCTGCTATCAGCAGCTGCACGATCCCTGACCCTGCCTTTTGGAAGGGGGAAAGGGATGTGTACAAATAGTAGAAAAAATAAAAATAAAAATTAAAGTTTCTTCAACAAAACCGTGACTTCAGGTATTAAGCTGCTACCACGTTCAGCACAGAAAAAACACTGGGTAAGTGCTCAGGGATATGGAGGGGTGGAGTGTTACTAATTTGAATATTCAGTGCTGTTTCCTGCGGAAGCCCGTCCATATCCCAAGAGTACTCCAGTGACCCCTAGTGGATGATAAAGAAACAAGGGAAAGACAGGAGGAGGGGGTGTTATAGGAAGCAGGAGTCTACCTGGATTTCTAGTACCTTGCCTCCTAGACTGGCTATATAATGCAGAAGAAAAAACTCATTTCTCATCACTGCAAGGACTATAATAGCCAATAAAAAGACTACAAACCTCATTTTCAACGAATAAGTTCAGCGTATCCCTTCCTATCTGCCAAGGAGGATAGTGATCAATGGGAAGGTCAACTGTGCTGGTCTTTACTTTAGCCTTTTTGGCTTGAGGAGGCTGATCGGTCTTCTTTTCCTTGGGTGTGGCCTGTGAGGTCTAACGGAAGAAACAAGTGTTACAGCTAAAAGTACACACAAATGCAACGTCTTCCTGTAATCACACTTAGGGGGAGATTTAGCAAGCTGTAGAGTGGACAAGCTGACAATAGCAAAACCAATCAGCTTCTACCTATCGTTTTATACTTGCTAAATGCTATAAATGATTAGTTGCTATAGGCAACTTCTCTAATCTCCACTCTTTTCACTGCTTGATACACCTCCCCCTTAGGAGGTTAACACCAGTGATTTATCTTAAGCTGTGCTCTCTCCCTACTACACATGCAGCTAATGCAGAAGAGGGACCCTATATAGGAGATAAACATACATGCATGGTACAAAAAGCACTACATATGGAAGGTGTTACCTAAAAATACCAGCTCTCATCAATTTCCAGCATTCCAAAATGGGGGAAGTGATGGGATGCTTGCTGTGTGCATGAAGGAACTCCCAATTCCCTCAGTGGCATTAATGAGTCATACAAGAGAACAGCACTCTCTAAGAACCCAACCTGCAAGTTACAGTCATTGGTTCTTCAAATACATTTTTTAAAGAAAATGTCCATAACTTGTTTGTACTTTTCTAATGCTGTCCGTTTTCGTCCTCACGCTGGCTGTATGGAACCACAGATAACATGGCCACAATGCAACAAAAAACAAAAATCTAAGGCCACAGCCCATCTGTTCATAGTATTATGCGCTCAGCCATATATTACCACCCCCTAGTACAGGCCTGGCCAACCTGTGGCTCTCCAGCTGTTGTAAAACTACAAGTCCCATCATGCCTTGCCACAGGTTTGCTATTAGGGAATGCTAAAACTGTGGCAGGGCATGCTGGGATGTGTAGTTTCACAACATCTGGAGAGCCACAGGTTGACCAGGCCTGCCCTAGTATGAAAATCAGAGCACCACACTGGCACACATCTCCCGCTGACTTAATAAAGAAGAAAGTTAAAAAGCAGCATTTACAGTCGTGACGAAAGTACACAAGTTAGTATTTCTACTACAGCGCTTCTAAACTTTCAGCTCTACCTTACAATGGTAATGGAAGAAAAGGGGGGGGGGGGGGGAGAAGGGTTTGATCGAGTTCCCTACATAAGACACAAAACTGCATAATGGTTAATACGATAAAACACATTACCTCCATTTCGTCAGCACTGGGCTTGCTTTCTGTTTGTGCTGGCTGGCTTTCTTCTTGTTTAGGCTCCTCTTGATCAACTTGCATTTTCTGCTAATACACAGGCAAATCACACCTTATAATCACGCTGCTAACACTGCCATCAAACTAGCAATATTTCATGGAGTAGCTGTCAGTAATACCTCCTCATCTTTTACAGTCTGGTCCGTTTCCATGGGTTCTTCCCCCTCTTCTGTTTTGTGGATCTCGACAAGAGATGCACTAGAGACACTAAATATACCATGGACGTTTACACGTACTTTCACCTTCACCTTAGAGCTAGAGCCGTCAGCCTGAGGAACCACCTTCTGCACGTGGAACTGACCTGGCAGGACCAGACAACAGCATGAACAGCAGAGCATAGCCACATCTTACCTACACCGCCATTAGTGAACAGTGAAAATAATGTTGTACATAACACAGCCCTGCATTTGTGCAAAAGGCGCTATTAATGAAATCTCAGATGCCCTTCTCGTTTAACAAATATAGCTTTCCAGGTTAGAAACTTAATTTCAACAGAATCAAATGATTTAAATGAAAGCGGTTTTAAGGCCAAAGAACGGGTGTGATACAGGATCCCGGCGGTCACATGAGCGACACCGGCAATCAATTAGAATGCCGACAGGGTAATTATTCTACCCCTCCCTGCACCCTTACTGACCTGGGGTGGCGGCTAGAGCTAACCACCTCCCTCTAGAACCAAAGCCAAACCCCACCCCCGCCTCCCCGGAATGGAGTCTGTCTAAACAGCTATATGTAAGAGCAGATATACAAAATTATGTGCCTTAGTACAAAAGGCACAAGAGTTGAAAACACTGTATAATCATTACTATGGTTCAGTTCTTATTCTAACATTAACTCTGAAAGAGCTGGAAACCCGAGAAGGTTTTTTTTTATGCAGTACCAATTGTATAGAACATGGGTCTTCAACTGAGGTCCTCCAGCTGCTGTGGAACTACACATCCCAGCATGCCGTGCCTCAGTTTTAGCATACCTTAATAGCAAAACTATGGCAGGGCATGCTGGAATGTGTTGTTCCACAGCAGCTGGAGGGCCGCAGGTTGAAGACCCATGGTATAGAAAGATGTATAAAAATGGGATTTTGGTACTTACCGGTAAAACCTTTTCTCAAAGTCCATAGGGGATACCGTGATGGTGAATTACAGTGGGGTATAGATGGGTCCATTGGAGTCGGTGCACTTTACATTTCTTCAACCTAGTGTGTGCTGGCTCATCCGCTCTATGCCCCCCTCCCATCAGACCAGTCTAGAAAACTGTGCCCGAAGGCGATGTAACATACCTCAAGGAGGAGGAAAATCGAACAGGAGAAACCTAGAAACACAACTGAACAAGTAGAACAGAAACCAGCGAAAATACGCTGACACATAACAACCCAAATAATATACAGAAAAGACGAAGCACAGAGGTGGGCACCCAGTATCCCCTATGGACTTTGAGAAAAGGATTTACCGGTAAGTACCAAAATCCCGTTTCCTCAAGCATCCATAGGGGATACTGGGATGGTCAATTACAGTGGCGATGTCCGAGAGCTCCCATCATGGGTGGGAATGTGCTGAGCTCCCTGCAGTACCAAACGACCAAACTAAGCGTCCGCCGACATCAAGGTATCAAAACCATAGAATTTTATACAAAACAAAGCATCTGACTTCTGGGTACGAGCAGTTCTGTTGACATAAATAAGCAACGCTCGCACTACATACAAACTGCAAGGAGGGGAAGAATCGGTCACAACAGGAACTACAATAGGTTGATTTATGTGAAAGGCTGAGACCACCTTAGGCAAGAATAACAGAAGAGTCCTGAGTTCTGCCCGATCTTCGTGAAACAGCAGATAAGGAGGTTTGCATGACAAAGCCCCCAATTCCGAGACTTTCCGCGCAGAAGCGAGAGCCAACAAGGTGACTGTCTTCCAAGTCAAATACTTGGCCTCAGCCAGGTGCAAAGGTTCAAACCAGGAAGATTGGAGAAAATCCATCAACTGGAGATCCCAAGAAGCCGTGGGAGGTACAAAAGGCGGTTGAAAGTGAAGCACACCTTTAAGAAAAGACTGAACCTTCAGGATCAAGGCCAACCTTTTTTGGAGGAAGACTAACAAGGCAGACACTTGGACCTTTAGAGAGCCCAAGCTCAATCCAACATCCACACCCGACTGGAGGAATCGTAAGAAACTACCCAATTTAAAAACTGAAAGTGGATAACGACGACTATCACACCAGGAGACATCCATTTTCCATATCCAATGGTAGTGTCGTGATGTGACATCTTTCCTAGCATGGAGCATAGTTGGGATAACAGTCCCTGGAATGCCCTTCCTGGCTAGAATCTCCCTCTCAACTTCCACGCAGTCAAACGTAGCCGCTGTAAGTTTGGATAGAAGAACGGGCCTTGCTGAAGATCTTCACTAAGCAGCAATGGCTAGGGGTAGTCTACAAACAGGGAGATGAGATCTGCTTACCAGGCCCGACAATGCTGTGGTGGCATGTCTTTCTGCCCAGAGGAGGATCTTGGTTAACTATCATAGCTGCCCTGCTTTTGGTTCCGCCTTGTCGATTGATGTAGGCCACTGCCGTGGCCTTGTCCGATTGTACTTGAATGGTGTGATTTTGTAACAAGTGGAAAGTAGGGTGTTGTAAATCGCTCTTAGTTCAAAAATGTTTATCTGGAGGACGGTTTCTTATGGTAACCATCTTCCTTGAAACCGAGCACCATGGGTCACTGCTCCACAGCCCCTGAGACTTGCATCCGTGGTTAACAATGTCCAAGCTTATGTTCCGAAGCTTGACCCTCCACGAGATAGGAGGTCTGTACCCACCACAGAAGGGACATCCTTGTTTTTGGTGACAGACGGGCCAGGTGGTGCATGTGGAGTTGAGAACCTGACCACTGGTCTAACAAATCCAGCAGGAAGGTTCGTGCATGAAAATCAGCCGTACTGTACTGCTTCGTAGGAGGCAACCATCTTTCCTAGCAGACAGATTCACTGATGGACTGAAAACAGGCGTTGCTTCAAGACTGACAACACCATATCTTGAATGGCTGCTGCTTTGTCCACTGGAAGGAACACCTTCTGAGAAACAGTGTCCAGAATCGTCCCCAGACACTAAAGTCTGAGTAGGTTCTAAGTTGGACTTTTAGAGATTGAGAATCCATCCGTGATAAGTCAGTAATTGTTTTGAGAGACCGATGCTGTGAATGAGCTGGTCCTTAGACTGTGCCTTTATGGGCAAGTCATCCAGGTATGGAACTATGTTCACTCCCTGCATACGGAGCAGCAGCATCATCTCCGCCATGACCTTGGTCAACACCCTTGGTGCTGACGAAATAGGGATTTTTGTTTACTTAACGTAAAATCTCTCAGATTCCATCTGGGGGACACTGAGTCGTTACTTGTGGGTTAGAGTGTGTGGGTAGTGGAGTTTGGCATAGAACCTATAGAAAAAACCAACTCCTCCCCCCTCTAACCCCTCCCATCTCCAGCCTGACTAGTTAGTACCTCAGTTAACGTTTAGCCAAGCGAGACAAAACATAACCACTAAACCAGACAAACATACGGGAGGGATCGCAGCATCCCCCAGATGGAATCAGAGAAAAAGATTTTACGGTAAGTAAACAAAAATCCCTATCTCTCTTTCAATGGGGGACGCTGCGCCGTTGTGTGATTTCCCAAAGCAAGCTAATGAGGGAGACGTAGACGGCAGAGCAGTCTGTAAAATCTGACGCCCAACAGAGGCAGTCTCTGAACCAAACGTATGAAAACGGTAAAACTATGTGAAGGTATGCACGGACGACCAAGTCGCCGCTCTACACAACTGCTCGACAGAAACACCCCCGTTAACAGCCCAAGATGCTCCAACAGCCCTAGTCAAATTAGCTCGTATTGGAGCAGGTACAGTAACGTTAGAAGAAACGTATGCCTGTCGAATGGCCGAAGTTACAACGAGCTACCGAGTTCTTAGAGGCCGGCCAACCTCGTTTGGGTGCGTCAACCAGCACGAACAACGTATCCGAACGACGAATAGATTCAGTACGAGACAAGTAAATGAGTAAGGCCCTAACCACATCCAATAAGACCAAATGGCTTTCCTCCCCGGAGAAGTCGGAGTAAACGTTGGAAGGACAATGTCCTGATTAAGGTGGAAAGCCGAAACGACCTCCGGAAGAAAAGGTTTTGTACGCAAAACCACGCGGTCATCATGAAAGACCAACAAAGGCGGTCTGCAAGACAGCGCCACCAACTCCGAAACCCGCCTGGCTGAGGCAATGGCCAAAGGAAAAACAACGTTGAATGTTAGAAATCGTAGTTCCACAGATTCCAAAGGTTCAAACAGACTTTTGAAGGGCCGTAAGGACCAAATTTAAGTCCCAGGGAGGAACCGGGGGAACAAAGGGTGGTTGAATTCGAATGACCCCCTGTAGAAAAGTCTACCTCTGGAATGAGAGCCAATTTTCTTTGAAAAATGACCAATAAAGGTAGAAACCTGGTCTTTTAGTGAGGAAAGTCGCAAACCTTTAGTGAGGCCATCCTGAAGAAATGACAATAGACGAGGCACCCTAAATAGGTCCGGTGTCAATCGCGTTTTTCACACCAAGCAATGTAAGTGCGCCACACCCTGTGATGAATTCCAGAAGTTACCAGCTTCCTGGCCTGAATCATCGTCTGTACGACGGGCCGAGAGAATACTTTAGCTCTTAAAATGCTGGATTCAAGAACCATGCTGTCAAAGCCAGCCGATTTAAATCTGGGTGGTGACATGGTCCTTGGAGAAGGTCTGGTCGTAGAGGCAGACGATAAGGCTCCCCTACGACCATGCAGCGCAGAAGAGCGTTACACTGATGCGGCCAATCGGAGCCATCAGAATGACAGGCAGACCCTCTCGCCGAATGCGTTGAAGTAAACGTGGAATCAACGGAATTGGTGGAAACACATCCCAGCTGAAACTGCCATGGGGCTGTCAAGGCATCTACCAGAGTCGCTTGAGGGTCCTGAGTGTGTGACCCATAAAGAGGAAGTTTTTTGTTGATGCGAGACGCCATGAGATCGAGAGAGAGCGAGCGAGAGAGAGCGAGAGCGAGCGAGATCCTGGTGAAGCTCCCACTCCCCCGTGTGGACCATGTGACGGCTTAGGAATACTGCTTCCCAGTTGTCGACTCTCGGAATGTGAATTGCGTAAATGGCCGGAACCCACTTCTTCGCCCATCTGAGAATGTGAGCGACCTCGTTCATGGCGTTCCAACTTCAAGTTCCTCCTTGTCTGTTAATATAAGCCACCTCCGTGGCGTTGTCAGACTGAACACGAACTGGATGACCCTGGGCCATTGATTGTATCTGGATGAGCGCATATCGGATCACTCGCAGTTCCAACGTTGATCTGCAACAACGACTCCTGAATGCTCCAGAGTCCCTAAAAGTGAAGAGTCTGAAACACTGCACCCCAACCCGTGAGTCTGGCATCCGTGGTGATCATCCTCCAAGACCAAATTGTGAACGGAGCTCCCCTGGTTAGATTGTGGCTGTGAAGCCACCAGTGGAGCGATTGACTGGTCTGTATTGACAATCGGAACAACTGTAAGTTGATATGTGGACCCATCCGGGACCAACAGCAAAGAATCTGAGCCTGAAGGGATAGGGCATGAAATCTTGCATATGGAACTGCCTCGAAGGTTGCAACCATCTTGCCCAACACCTGCATGCTTCTGAGAACTGAAACCTTCAGCAATTGTAACAGTGTTCGAATTCTGGACTGTAAATCCTGGATCTTGTCCTGAGGAAGAAACACTGATTCCTGGTGTCGAATAAGAGTCCAGGAAATATCTTCTGGGAAGGAAGTAGTGACTATTTTGGAAAAATTATTATCCATGTGAATGACTGAATGGTGTCTATCGTGAGCTGCAATTGCTGGTGAAGAATCGACTTCGATGGAGCCTTGATTAGGAGATCGTCCAAGTAAGGAGTAATGTTGACTCCTTGGCATCTTAGAACTGTCACGATATGTCCCATGATCTTTGTAAACACCCAAGGTGCCATGGAGAGCCCGAATGGAAGAGCTTGAAACTGAAAATGCCAAGGGCCAACTGCTAATCTTAAGACATTGGCGACCTGTCCAAATGGGAACATGTAGGTATGCATCCTTTATGTCTATGGAAGCCAAATATTCCTCCGGTTCTATGACCATGATGATTGAACGAACGGATTCCATCTTGAATCTCTGGACAGAGATACGGATTTAGGCATTTGAAATTAAAAATGCGAAGAAACGAACCGTCCAGTTTGTTTACGAGAAAGACTCGTGTAAAATCCCTGACCTTTCTGCTGGTCGGGAACGGGACGAATTACCCCATTGTGTAAAAGGGTGGCCGTTGCTTGAAGAGCTTGACGTCTGGAGGGATCGCTCGGGAGAGGGGCGACGAAAAATGATGTGGGACTGGTTCCTCGAGATCTAAAATATATCCTCTGGATATGACCCCCCCCCCGTCACCCACCAATCGGGCTTCGACAGGAGCCATACGTCCTTGAAATGTAGTAACCGAGCCCCGACCACCATTGATCCCTCCGAAGACCCTGAGGCGTCATGCAGCAGGTTTGTCGGCAGGCTTAAAGGACTGTGTACCTCTGCCTCTGAATGCTCCTTTTCGTGGAAATCTTGAAAAAGCCCGAAAGGACTGAAAACGTCATACTCAAGGCAGAGGAAAGGACTGATACTTCATTGGTTTTTGAGGAGCAACCGGAAGAAAAGGACTTTTACCGCCCGTAGTATCCGAAATAATCTTTAGTTCCGAACCGAAAAGAAACTCCCCTTCAAAAGGGCACAGCTGTTAGGGTCTGTTTTGAATCCGAGTCAGCATTCCAGACCTGAAGCCAAAGAGACCGTCTTGCTGTGAAGGCCATGGCAGAGACCCGCGATTGTAACGCAGCAGAGTCCAACAGTGTTTCTCATACATATGACAGACTCCGAAATTTGTTTTGCCAATTGAATAGCTTCTGACGGATCGCCAGATTGCATTCCAGACACCACTTGAGCGAGCCAGTGATACGCGGCCTTAAGAACCCAAGCGCTAGCAAGAATTGGGCGCAAAGAAGCACCCGATAGAGGGAACATAGATTTAAGGATTGCCTCAATTTTCCTGTCCGTAGCATCTTTCAAAGTCACAGACTGTACAGATGGAATAACCGTTTGGGGCTGCCTCCCAAAATGTTGCATCTTCCTCCGGAAAAAGGATACAGAAATCTCAACTTTTTAGGGGCTTTAAAACGAGAGTCCGGCTTAAGCCAGGGTTCCTTCAGGATATCTGCAAAGTGTAAATAAGAAGAATAAACAGCAACCTGTCTTTTGTCGTTTGAAAAAGGCAGCAGAAGTCTCCGCCACCTCCGGCTCTTGGAGGTTAAAAGTCTGACAAATAGCCTCTATCAAGCAGTCCGACACCTGAGCTGGTAGATAGCTCCTCTTTTTCCCAAGGTGAAGTATCCTCCCATTCTGGGTCTACTTCACCTTCCTCCAAGGAAGGGGCCAGAGAATCTGACTCCTCCCCCGGAAAGGTTATGGCAGATAACGGATGTGTCCGTTTTGTAGCAGCTGAACCGCCTGAAGAGTTTACAAATTTATTCAAGGACTGAGTTAAGTCAGAGAGATGTTTGCCCATATTTTTAGCCCACATTGTTTCTTCAGAAGTCTGAGTGGGAGCCATCCGACTGGGATTGACGTAACTCTGAAATGGCATCGACTATGTGTTTTGCCCACGGAGGCATGGACTTATCTACAGAACTTCCCTGTTGGTCCGCTACTGGTGTACAAGAGTATGTTGTACAGATAGAGTACCCACGTCCATGCTACCTTTTGATAGTTTGGAACCACATTGTGCACAGGCAAAATAAACAACCGAAGCGGTCTTCCCTTTAGTAGATTTGTCCAGCTTAGTGGCCATATTCCTATCACAAATAGATGAATAATAACAAATAAAAGGTCTCTCAGAACTGTTCCCAAATGCCTTTAGACCTTATAAATTTAGTTCTAGTAGTGAAGCCCCCTCTTACAATGAGTGCCCCAAACTATAGGCGTAGTATACATAACAATACAGGTCACTAATATACTTGCTGTTTTTGCGGATCCCTGTCTGAACCGAGCAGAGTGAGAAGCTTAAATGTGTAATTTAAAGGGTGTGTGCGAGTGTGTGTTTTCATGTGCTGCGCAGCGTCCCCCTCCGGCTCCAGCTAACAGACCCCTATACATAGCTAGAACAGCCCAATGCTGTCAAAGACAGATGGGAGGGGTTAGAGGGGGGGGGGGGGGGGGGGGGGGGGGGGAGTTGTTTTTTTCTATAGGTTCTGTGCCAAACTCCACTACCCACACACTCTAACCCACAAGTAACGGCGCAGCGTCCCCCAGATGGATGAAAGACCAAGCCTTAAATTGATAGGAATGACCGATGAGGCGGCCATATGGGAATGTGGAGGTAGGCGTCATTTATATCCAAGGATACCAGGACTTCCGCTTCCTCCAGACCTGTGATGACAGCCCGCAGAGACTCCATCTTGAATCTGAAAGTCCTCAGGTATGGATTGAGGGATTTCAGGTTTAGTATGGGTCTGACCGAACCATCCGGTTTTGGTACTACAAACAGGTTTGAGCAGTAGCCTTTGTTCCTCTGATGAATGGGAACTGGGACAATGACTTCTGCAAGCAGGAGTCTGTTGATGGCCTCCGTCAGGGTTAACAGTTTTTCCGATAAAACTGATAGACCTGAAGTGAAAAACCTGAGAGGAATGGTCACAGTTCGAATTCTATTCTGTAGCCCTGTGAGATCAAGTCCTTGACCCAGGCATCTTGGCAGGTTTCTTTCCAAACTTGACTGAAATGTTTCAGACGTGCTCCTACCTTGAGATCCAACAGGTGCAGAAGGAGAGCATCATGCAGTAGGCTTTGTGACAGCGAAAGCACTGTTCTGCTCCCGACTAGTGACTGCTGCTATACGGCCAAAGCCTCTGGAACCACGCACTGTGTTTGAGGTACCTCTGGCTCTGCCTCTCAACCTGTTAGAACAAAAGGAATGAAAGGACTGGAAAGATGGACCAGAATAAGTGCATCTTGGTGGCAGGGAAGCGAATGGGAGATAAGTAGATTTACCAGCAGTAGCTTTTGTAATCCACTAATCCAATTCTTCGCAAAATAAAGCCTCACCAGTAAAAAGGTAAACCTTCCACTCCCCTCTGACCCAGCATCCGCAGTCCACCGACGAAGCCATAAGGCTCTGCGGTGGATATTGACATGGCTGACATCTGGGAATTAACTAGACCAATTTCCCTGGTAGTCTCACATAAAAAAGCTGCAGATTCCTGTATGTGCTGTGTTAAAGTAACCAGTTCCTCCGGGGAACGTCCCTCCAGGATACCCGTTATGAGGTTCTTAGCCCATTTTTCTATGGCCTTAGTAAACCAGCAGCCCACAATTACAGGACGCAGGACCGCTCCTGCAGCAGTATACATAGTTTTTAGCGTTGCTTCAATTTTAAGGTCTGAGGAGTCCTTTAAAGAGGTAGCCCCGTGACCGGGAGTACAATCTTTTTAGAGAGAAGGAAAACTGAAGGGTCCACCGTAGGTGGATTCTCCCAGAGCTTCCTGTCTTCAGGAAGAAATGGAAAAAGAGGGGACAAAAATCTTAGGGATCTGGAATTTTTTTTTTTTTTTTATCAGGATGCAACCAAGCTTCCTTAAACTGGGCATTTAACTCAGAAGACACAGGAAACGCAACGCTACACTTTTGTGGTTTACTGAAGAACACAGGTTCTACCAGAGTGTCTTTTTCTGGTATTTCCTTAACCTCACGTATTGCATAAATGAGTGACTCAACCCCTTGAGAAGGGCTACCAGTGTCCCCAATTTCCTCCTCCAAACACTCAAAATCCCTATCATCTAAATCTTCTCCTGAGTTATCTGACTGTAGTAACTGTGGTAACATGCGTTTTTTCGGGGCATTAGTCTGGGTGGGTGAGAAGAAGATTTACTCCTCCCCCCCTCCCTTTTTAGAGACCAAATCCTCCACAGACTGTCTAAGAGCTTGTCTGTCATGTCTGGCAGCAGCCAGTTCTGAGGAAATATCTGTCATGACACCTGTTAAAGTGGACAGCCAAACTGGTGCCGGTTCTTGTGACCTGCTACCAGATTGTGACTCAAGATTCAGTACACTGGTCACAAATATGTGGTCCTTCAGATCTCTGTGTAAACTTAGTAGAGCAGTTTTTACAGATAGCCTTTTTCCCTGTCATTCTTACAAAGAGATCACACACAGGAAGAAGTACAGCCCCCCACCCCTTGCAAGCAGTAGTAAAACCAAACAGCTAAACAGGAGAAAACACAGAGTGGGAGAAACCAACACACTCTGCCTATATGAGCTGTGTATAATATAGCCAGGCAATAGCAATTTCCGAGTCACTTAACCTGCTCCCCCACAACTAGCCCCCACTGTATACCAGTCTCCAGTGTCTCGTGGAGGTCCGCGCAAGCATCTCTGCAACCACTCTGCACACGCGGCCAAAATGGCACCCGCTGTCCCACTCTAAGCTCCGCCCCTCTGCTATGGTGCATCTGCAGCAGGATATACACATCCTAATCAGGCACCGTAGTTCTCTCTTAGAGCTGTGCGCCTGATCGATGCTTTGCCGCCCAATGAACCGAGGATCCCGGTACTTGGGTGTATGCTCGCCCGTCTTCTATAACTTCAGCTCTGTTAGGGGGTGGCGGCAGGTTATGAGGCTCCAGCGCCAGCCCTCCATACGGCTGTGGTGAGAGATCCCCCCAGGACAGATGTCCCGGTAACCGCGTACCCGGGGCCATAACTCTCTATAAAGCTCTGGACAGGTCCCTTCCCCCCTAAGTCCCTCGGTGCAGACAGGCATTTGCCAGATTGCTGTCTGAAAAATGTGAGAAATATAAAAATTTATGAAGAAAAAACACTGGAGCCCTCCAGAGTGTGACCAACTCTGAGGGCACATTTTTCTAAACTGGTCTGATGGGAGAAAGCATAGAGGGGAGGAGCCAGCACACACTAGGCTGATGAAATTTAAAGTGCACCGGCTCCACCGGACCCATCTATACCCCACTGTAATTCATCGTCCCAGTATCCCCTATGGATGCTAGAGAAATTACAGATTAAACATCCTTAAAAGATTATGGTTTAAAATACAACTGTGCTGTGCTTACCTAGAGAGGGATCTGGGTAGGGCAGTTCTTTAGGAGCACTGTAATAAGCATCCAGAGTGAAAGGCTCCTTTCTGTAGAAAGTAAGCACTTTGGAGAAGGGCGCTGCATGGTTCTTGGGAAACACCTCACAATCACTGAAAGCAAGAGTATATGAATAGTTTACATACAAACCAGATAGCAATGACCACTCGCTACAGTGCACAAATTAATGGCAATGTTCATGTGCAGGGATGAAGAACAAACCCAATAATCATAATTTGCTTATATAACACCATCATACAGTACTGAAAATTTATATTATAATTTATTTATTTAAATATATATATATATATATATATAATATATTAACAACAACATTCACATTATATACCATGCCCCACTGGAGATAAGAGCCTAAGGGGTAAATGTATTATAGCAGCATGCATTGTACCACTACAACACTTCCTGCTTCGCCTCATTACCAAGGCAAAGCAGGAAGGGACATGAACAAGATGTAACATCTTGTCTGCCATGCTCCCCCCTCCAGTGATGTCCCCCTGAGCACACAGCGCATCAGCTTTGCGCTGACGCGCTATGTCTCCTTCCTAGCTGGCTCCTCTGCGCATGCATGGGATCTAGCTACTCGTACAAGTTCCCCAGCACAGTCCAGAGCCAGCACCTGCCAGTCAGGGACAGCTCTATCCCTGCTGTGGTGTATGGGCATAGACACCATGAAGCTGCAGGTGTCGCTGACCGGTCATACACTGGCCAAGCATATCGGCTTGCTATCTTTTAGACAGCAGCGCCGATATGTGCCCCTGTCACTGGACAGTCACTGCGGCTATCATACATGGGGGCAGGGGCGGTATAGCACACAACATTTTAAGGATCTCCATGCTCAGGTCAGTTTGATAACACCATCTGTGCAGAATCAGGGATACCCCTAACACCTGGACTGTTAGGGTGCCTTGATTATCGCCTTTGATAACCACTGATGTAGGGGATGTTTAAACTAGTCAGAAGATTATCCTCATCTTGCGCTATATTAGGGCAGCACCTCCAAAATAACCCTACTGCTAGTACAGGGTTCCAAGAAATACAACAATAATTCTGAGGGCGCACAGTAAACAATTTAAAATGTATCAATCAAGATTCAATTAGCAACCAAATATAAATAAGGATAAAATTTAATGTACAATTATTCATAATACAGAATTGTACATTGAATTTTATCCTTATTTATATTCGGTTGCTGATTGAACCTTGATTGATACATTTTAAATTGTTTACTGTGCGCCCTCAGAATTTGTATTTTAAATATATATAATAAAAAAAATTAATTTTTTTTTTATATAACATACATACAGTTGTGCTCATAAGTTTACATACCCTAGCAGAATTTGTGATTTTCTGGCCATTTGTCAGAGAATATGAATGATAAATAACAAACTTTACTTTCACTCATGGTTAGTGGTTGGGTGAAGCCATTTATTGTCAAACAACTGTGTTTACTCTTTTTAAATCATAATGACAACAGAAACTACCCAAATGACCCTGATCAAAAAAGTTTACATACCCCAGTTCTTAATACAGGTTGAGTATCCCTTATCCAAAATGCTTGGGACCAGAGGTATTTTGGATATCAGATTTTTCCGTATTTTGGAATAAATGCATACCATAATGAGATATCATGGTGATGGGACCTAAATCTAAGCACAGAATGCATTTATGTTACATATACACCTTATACACACAGCCTGAAGGTAATTTTAGCCAATATTTTTTATAACTTTGTGCATTAAACAGAGTGTGTGTAAATTCACACAATTCATTTATGTTTCACATACACCTTATACACACAGCCTGAAGGTCATTTAATACAATATTTTTCATAACTTTGTGTATTAAACAAAGTTTGTGTACATTGAGCCATCAGAAAACAAAGGTTTCACTATCTCACTCTCACTCAAAAAAGTCCGTATTTCGGAATATTCCGTATTTCGGAATATTTGGATATGGGATACTCAACCTGTACAGTGTATTGCCCCCTTTAACATCAATGACAGCTTGAAGTCTTTCGTGGTAGTTGTGGATAAGGCTCTTTATTTTCTCAAATGGTAAAGCTGCCCATTCTTCTTAGCAAAAAGCCTCCAGTTCCTGTAAATTCTTGGGCTGTCTTGCATGAACTGCACGTTTGAGATCTCCCCAGAGTGGCTCAATGATATTGAGGTCAGGAGACAGAGATGGCCACTCCAGAACCTTCACTTTATTCTGCTGTAGCCAATGACAGGTCGACTTGGCTTTGTGTTTTGGATCATTGTCATGCTGGAACGTCCAAGTACGTCCCATGCGCAGCTTCCGGGCTGATGAGTGCAAATTTTCCTCCAGTATTTTCTGATAACATGCTGCATTCATCTTGCCATCAATTTTGACCAAGTTTCCAGTGCCTTTGTAGCTCACACATCCCCAAAACATCATCGATCCACCTCCGTGTTTCACAGTAGGAATGGTGTACCTTTCATCATAGACCTTGTTGACTACTCTCCAAATGTAATGTTTATGGTTGTGGCCAAAAAGTTCAATTTTGGTCTCATCACTCCAAATGACTTTGTTCCAGACGTTTTGAGGCTTGTCTCTGTGCTGTTTGGAGTATTGTAAGCAGGATGCTTTGTGGCATTTGCGTAGTAATGGCTTTCTTCTGGCGACTCGACCATGCAGGCCATTTTTCTTCAAATGACTCCTTATTGTGCATCTTGAAACAACCACACCACTTTTTTTCAGAGTCCTGTATTTCAGCTGAAGTTATTTGTGGATCTTTCTTTGCATCCCGAACAATTTTCCTGGCAGTTGTGGCTGAAATTTTTGTTGGTCTACCTGACCGTGATTTGGTTTCCACAGAATCCCTCATTTTCCACTTCTTAATTAGAGTTTGAACACTGCTGATTGGCATTCTCAATTGCTTGGATATCTTTTTATATCCCTTTCCTGTTTTATACAGTTCAATTACCTTTTCCCGCAGATCCTTTGACAATTCTTTTGCTATCCCCATGACTCAGAATCCAGACACGTCAGTGCAGCACTGGATGAAAGATGCAAGGGTCTTTCAGGAGTCTAGAAATTCACTGACCTTTTATACACACACTGATTACAAGCAAACAGATCACAGGTGAGGATGGTTACCTTTAGTAGCCATTCAAACCAGTTTGTGTCAACTTGTGTGCATGTTATCAGGCCAAAATCTCCAGGGTATGTAAACTTTTGATCAGGGTCATTTGAGTAGTTTGTTGTCATTATGATTTAAAAAGAGTAAACACAGTTGTTTGACAATAAATGGCTTCACCCAACCACTAACCATGAGTGAAAGAAAAGTTTGTGAGTTATCATTCATATTCTCTGACAAATGGCCAGAAAATCACAAATTCTGCTAGGGTATGTAAACTTATAAGCACAAATGTAATCTATACAAATGTAATATACACAAATGTAATATACATACATACACATTTATATATATATTTTTTTTATTTATTTACACACACACACACCACTCACCTCAACCCTTCTTCGGCAGGTGAATTCCACTTCAAGGAAATTGGGTACGGTACCAGATCAGTGATTGAAAACTCTCGCACTTTAAAAGCTGGCGACAGAATGGCACACTACAACCAAGACAGACATCTGTAATGTTACAGGACTGACAACAGTATCAACCAGATTTCATAAAGCAGTCAGCCATTATCACATTACCAGGATAGGATGTAAGTCAGTGAAGTGCTGCAAATAGACCTTGTTGGCATATATACCATATGACCGTACTAGCATACAGATAGCTGTGTTTATGTTCTCTGAGGTATTACTGTACGCTACATTGAAAGGTTACAACATATTTAAACATTTGAATAACAAAAATGGAGTACAGACCGGTTCCCCAGGCTATGTACACAAAGGCCATTTACTCACCTGTAATGCACAGCCTCGG
The DNA here is from genome assembly GCF_028390025.1 of Pseudophryne corroboree. Taxonomy (NCBI): domain Eukaryota; kingdom Metazoa; phylum Chordata; class Amphibia; order Anura; family Myobatrachidae; genus Pseudophryne; species Pseudophryne corroboree. The sequence continues at coordinate 637,582,273 of NC_086449.1, forward strand.
GCTACTGCTTCATCAGCATTCAACGTTGTGCTGACTTCTTTACCAAAGTAACGCATGATTCGCTCTTTAACAGCTGGGATTCGCGTGGCACCACCAACTACTTCAACTGCATAAATATCTTCTTTCTTGAGCTCTACAGATAAATGACAGGGCTGATCCGACAACTGGATATTCTATATAGGACAACTTAATACACAACTTATTAGTATTAAATGCTACAATCGCTTAATTTCAGAACGCACAACTGAAACACAGAAAGTAATGCAAATATTTAATGCTCAGCTAATATTCTTCTTGGAAACAATACAACTCAATGGAACTATGAAGCCCTATTGTAGGACCTATCACATTTAGAGTATAACACAGACTAAGGGACTGCCTTCATTTTTCATTCATAGACAAGACAACACTAGTATACAACATCTACACTTACTCTGCTCTATTTAATGCAATGCATCACTAGTCGTGTCTACTTACTGGCTTGTTCCAACACGCTGCGAAGTGGAGCTTCAATTCGAGACAACAGACTATCACACATTTCTTCAAAGTGACCCCTTTAGGTTGAAGAAAAAGACAACAGCTTTAAATAATAAGAATTTACTTACCGATAATTCTATTTCTCGGAGTCCGTAGTGGATGCTGGGGTTCCTGAAAGGACCATGGGGAATAGCGGCTCCGCAGGAGACAGGGCACAAAAAGTAAAGCTTTAGGATCAGGTGGTGTGCACTGGCTCCTCCCCCTATGACCCTCCTCCAAGCCTCAGTTAGGATACTGTGCCCGGACGAGCGTACACAATAAGGAAAGATTTTGAATCCCGGGTAAGACTCATACCAGCCACACCAATCACACTGTACAACCTGTGATCTGAACCCAGTTAACAGTATGATAACAGCGGAGCCTCTGAAAAGATGGCTCACAACAATAATAACCCGATTTTTGTAACTATGTACAAGTATTGCAGATAATCCGCACTTGGGATGGGCGCCCAGCATCCACTACGGACTCCGAGAAATAGAATTATCGGTAAGTAAATTCTTATTTTCTCTATCGTCCTAGTGGATGCTGGGGTTCCTGAAAGGACCATGGGGATTATACCAAAGCTCCCAAACGGGCGGGAGAGTGCGGATGACTCTGCAGCACCGAATGAGAGAACTCCAGGTCCTCCTTAGCCAGGGTATCAAATTTGTAGGATTTTACAAACGTGTTTGCCCCTGACTAAGTAGCCGCTCGGCAAAGTTGTAAAGCCGAGACCCCTCGGGCAGCCGCCCAAGATGAGCCCACCTTCCTTGTGGAATGGGCATTTACATATTTTGGCTGTGGCAGGCCTGCCACAGAATGTGCAAGCTGAATTGTATTACACATCCAACTAGCAATAGTCTGCTTAGAAGCAAGAGCACCCAGTTTGTTGGGTGCATACAGGATAACAGCAAGTCAGTTTTCCTGACTCCAGCCGTCCTGGAACCTATATTTTCAGGGCCCTGACAACATCTAGCAACTTGGAGTCCTCCAAGTCCTTAGTAGGCGCAAGGCACCACAATAAGCTGGTTCAGGTGAAACACTGACACCACCTTAGGGAGAGAACTGGGGACGAGTCCGCAGCTCTGCCCTGTCCGAATGGACAAACAGATATGGGCTTTTTTGAGAAAAAAAACCACCAATTTGACACTCGCCTGGCCCAGGCCAGGGCCAAGAGCATAGTCACTTTTCATGTGAGATGCTTCAAATCCACAGATTTGACTGGTTTTAAACCAATGTGATTTGAGGAATCCCAGAACTACGTTGAGATCCCACAGTGCCACTGGAGGCACAAAAGGGGGTTGTATATGCAATACTCCCTTGACAAACTTCTGGACTTCAGGAACTGAAGCCAATTCTGTCTGGAAGAAAATCGACAGGGCCGAAATTTGAACCTTAATGGACCCCAATTTGAGGCCCATAGACACTCCTGTTTGCAGGAAATGCAGGAATCGACCGAGTTGAAATTTCTTCGTGGGGCCTTCCTGGCCTCACACCACGCAACATATTTTCGCCCCATGTGGTGATAATGTTGTGCGGTCACCTCCTTCCTGGCTTTGACCAGGGTAGGAATGACCTCTTCCGGAATGCCTTTTTCCCTTAGGATCCGGCGTTCCACCGCGATGCCGTCAAACGCAGCTGCGGTAAGTCTTGGAACAGACATGGTACTTGCTGAAGCAAGTCCCTTCTTAGCGGCAGAGGCCATAAGTCCTCTGTGAGCATCTCTTGAAGTTCCGGGTACCAAGTCCTTCTTGGCCAATCCGGAGCCATGAGTATAGTTCTTACTCCTCTACGTCTTATAATTCTCAGTACCTTAGGTATGAGAAGCAGAGGAGGGAACACATACACCGACTGGTACACCCACGGTGTTACCAGAACGTCCACAGCTATTGCCTGAGGGTCTCTTGACCTGGCGCAATACCTGTCCCGTTTTTTGTTCAGACGGGACGCCATCATGTCCACCGTTGGTATTTCCCAACGGTTCACAATCATGTGGAAAAACTTCCCGATGAAGTTTTCACTCTCCCGGGTGGAGGTCGTGCCTGCTGAGGAAGTCTGCTTCCCAGTTTCCATTCCCGGAATGAAACACTGCTGACAGTGCTATCACATGATTTTCCGCCCAGCGAAAAGTCCTTGCAGTTTTTGCCATTGCCCTCCTGCTTCTTGTGCCGCCCTGTCTGTTTACGTGGGCGACTGCCGTGATGTTTTTCCCACTGGATCAATACCGGCTGACCTTGAAGCAGAGGTCTTGCTAAGCTTATAGCATTATAAAATTACCCTTAGCTCCAGTATATTTATGTGGAGAAAAATCTCCAGACTTGATCACACTCCCTGGAAATTTTTTCCTTGTGTGACTGCTCCCCAGCCTCTCGGGCTGGCCTCCGTGGTCACCAGCATCCAATCCTGAATGCCGAATCTGCGGCCCTCTAGAAGATGAGCACTTTGTAACCACCACAGGAGAGACACCCTTGTCCTTGGATATAGGGTTATCCGCTGATGCATCTGAAGATGCGATCCGGACCATTTGTCCAGCAGATCCCACTGAAAAGTTCTTGCGTGAAATCTGCCGAATGGAATTGCTTCGTAGGAAGCTTCTTTTCCTGGTTTTAGGAGGTTCCTGACTAGCTCGGATAACTCCCTGGCTTTCTCTTCCGGGAGAAACACCTTTTTCTGGACTGTGTCCAGAATCATCCCTAGGCACAGCAGACGTGTCGTCGGGAACAGCTGCGATTTTGGAATATTTAGAATCCACCCGTGCTGTTGTAGCAGTATCCGAGATAGTGCTACTCCGACCTCCAACTGTTCCCTGGACTTTGCCCTTATCAGGAGATCGTCCAAGTAAGGGATAATTAAGACGCCTTTTCTTTGAAGAAGAATCATCATTTCGGCCATTACCTTGGTAAAGACCCGGGGTGCCGTGGACAATCCAAACGGCAGCGTCTGAAACTGATAGTGACAGTTCTGTACCACGAACCTGAAGTACCCTTAGTGAGAAGGGCAAATTTGGGACATGGAGGTAAGCATCCCTGATGTCCCGGGACACTATATAGTCCCCTTCTTCCTGGTTCGTTATCACTGCTCTGAGTGACTCCATCTTGATTTGAACCTTTGTAAGTGTTCAAATTTTTTTAGATTTAGAATAGGTCTCACCTAGCCTTCTGGCTTCAGTACCACAATATAGTGTGGAATAATACCCCTTTCCTTGTTGTAGGAGGGGTAATTTGATCATCACCTGCTGGGAATACAGCTTGTGAATTGTTTCCCATACTGCCTCCTTGTCGGAGGGAGACCTTGGTAAAGCAGACTTCAGGAGCCTGCGAGGGGGAAACGTCTCGACATTCCAATCTGTACCCCTGGGATACTACTTGTAGGATCCAGGGGTCCTGTACGGTCCCAGCGTCATGCTGAGAGCTTGGCAGAAGCGGTGGAAGGCTTCTGTTCCTGGGAATGGGCTGCCTGCTGCAGTCTTCTTCCCTTTCCTCTATCCCTGGGCAGATATGACTCTTATAGGGACGAAAGGACTGAGGCTGAAAAGACGGTGTCTTTTTCTGCAGAGATGTGACTTAGGGTAAAAACGGTGGATTTTCCAGCAGTTGCCGTGGCCACCAGGTCCGATGGACCGACCCCAAATAACTCCTCTTCCTTTATACGGCAATACACCTTTGTGCCGTTTGGAATCTGCATCACCTGACCACTGTCGTGTCCATAAACATCTTGTGGCAGATATGGACATCGCACTTACTCTTGATGCCAGAGTGCAAATATCCCTCTGTGCATCTCGTATATATAGAAATGCATCCTTTAAATGCCCTATAGTCAATAAAATACTGTCCCTGTCAAGGGTATCAATATTTTTAGTCAGGGAATCTGACCAAGCCACCCCAGCTCTGCACATCCAGGCTGAGGCGATCGCTGGTCGCAGTATAACACCAGTATGTGTGTATATACTTTTTATGATATTTTCCAGCCTCCTGTCAGCTGGCTCCTTGAGGACGGCCCTATCTATAGACGGTACCGCCACTTGTGTTGATAAGCGTGTGAGCGCCTTATCCACCCTAAGGGGTGTTTCCCAACGCGCCCTAACTTCTGGCGGGAAAGGGTATACCGCCAATAATTTTCTATCGGGGGGAACCCACGCATCATCACACACTTCCTTTAATTTATCCGATTCAGGAAAAACTACAGGTAGTTTTTTCACATCCCACATAATACCCTCTTTTGTGGTACTTGTAGTATCAGAAATATGTAACACCTCCTTCATTGCCCTTAACATGTAACGTGTGGCCCTAAAGGGAAATACGTTTGTTTCTTCACCGTCGACACTGAAATCAGTGTCCGTGTCTGTGTCTGTCGACCGACTGAGGTAAAAGGACGTTTTAACGCCCCTGACTGTGTTTGAGACGCCTGGACAGGTACTAATTTGTTTGCCAGCCGTCTCATGTCGCCAACCGACCTTGCAGCGTGTTGACATTATCACGTAATTCCATAAATAAGCCATCCATTCCGGTGTCGACTCCCTAGAGAGTGACATCACCATTACAGGCAATTTGCTCCGCCTCCTCACCAACATCGTCCTCATACATGTCGACACACACGTACCGACATATAGCACACACACACAGGGAATGCTCTGATAGAGGACAGGACCCCACTAGCCCCTTGGGGAGACAGAGGGAGAGTTTGCCAGCACACACCAAAGCGCTATATTTTACAGGGATAGCCTTATAATAAGTGCTCCCTTATAGCTGCTTTTATAAAATCACAATTTCGCCAAATTTTGCCCCCCCTCTCTTGATTTAACCCTGTTTCTGTAGTGCAGTGCAGGGGAGAGCCTGGGAGCCTTCCTGACCAGCGGAACTGTGTGAGGAAATGGCGCTGTGTGCTGAGGAGATAGGCCCCGCCACCTTTTCGGCGGGCTCGTCTCCCGCTTAAAAATGGATTCTGGAAGGGGTTAAATATCTCCATATAGCCCCGGAGGCTATATGTGAGGTATTTTTTGCCAAAAAAAGGATTTTCATTGCTGCCCAGGGCGCCCCCCCCCCAGCGCCCTGCACCCTCAGTGACTGCCGTGTGAAGTGTGCTGAGAGCAATGGCGCACAGCTGCAGTGCTGTGCGCTACCTTAAGAAGACTGAGGAGTCTTCTGCCGCCGATTCTGGACCTTCTCTTTTCAGCATCTGCAAGGGGGCCGGCGGCGAGGCTCCGGTGACCATCCAGGCTGTACCTGTGATCGTCCCTCTGGAGCTAATGTCCAGTAGCCAAAGAAGCCAATCCATCCTGCACGCAGGTGAGTTCACTTCTTCTCCCCTAAGTCCCTCGATGCAGTGATCCTGTTGCCAGCAGGACTCACTGTAAAATAAAAAACCTAAGCTAAACTTTTCTAAGCAGCTCTTTAGGAGAGCCACCTAGATTGCACCCTTCTCGGCCGGGCACAAAAACCTAACTGAGGCTTGGAGGAGGGTCATGGGGGGAGGAGCCAGTGCACACCACCTGATCCTAAAGCTTTACTTTTTGTGCCCTGTCTCCTGCGGAGCCGCTATTCCCCATGGTCCTTTCAGGAACCCCAGCATCCACTAGGACGATAGAGAAAAACCATGATTGAAGAGGAATACTAATAAAGTAAAATCAGTGATGTAACTGGTACGTAGTACTCTCAAAATAAGATATTTGAGGTATAAATGATTGTCACATGACATCAGCCACTATGCCAGACAGCATATCCCCTAAACAATGTATGTCCTTTACGATGCCAGATATTAGTCTGTACAAGTAGCCATAAAAAATTTTTTTTTTTGTGTAATGGAGTAATAGTTATTGCTTTTTAGCAAACAAAAGTTAACATATCACATATGTTGCACTGCTCTTCAAAAAGAGAAAGATCGTATCATGGGGGGAGATGCATTAACCTGGAGAAGGCATAAGGAAGTGATAAACCAGTTATAAGTGCAAGGTGATAAACGCACCAGCCAATCAGCTCCAATATGTAAATTAACAGTTATGAGCTGATTGGCTGGTGCGTTTATCACCTTGCACTTATCACTGGTTTATCACTTACTTATGCCTTCTCCAGGTTTAATACATGTACCCCAGGTTCTAATATAAAAAAATAAAAACAGATACCACTACAAGAACTACCACCAACAAAGAAAATAAGAAACAAAACAGTTATAGGAATAAAATGAAACAAAAAAAAAAAAAAAACAGCAGCTTGGGATTCATGAGTGACCATACAGGAGAAGCATCAGCTAAGAGGTTCTCCCTCATCCCGAGCAAAATATCTAGCCTGGATATCAGGCAGTACAGACTGATTAGCAAGCCTAATCTAAACATAACGAGACTAGTCAGAGGCCAAATGTGATTTCATTTTGTTTCAGTATTCCAGGCAATATACATTTCGCACGAGATACAGTAGTATTAACTAGAGAAACCCATGCCTGGAACTCAGGACCACAAGTGGCCAGCCATGTACGTGCTAAGCAAACCCTAGTCAGCAAGCATTAAATATATATTGCCTAGAACAGGGGTGTCAAAGACCAGGCCCGCGGGCCAAATCCGGCCCGCCAGACCTCGTCTGATGGCCCGCGGTGCCGCCGCCATGAAACCCCCTTCTCCCGAGTGCCCAGCTCGGGGGGGGGGGCGGGGTTTCGCGGAATGACGCGATTGCGTCGTGACGTCACGGCGCAAACGCGTCATTCAACGAAACCCCGTCGGAGGAGGGAGAAGGGAGCCGCGCAGACGAGGAGGGAGAGGCGGCTGAAGAGCGGCGAGAACCGCTTCAAATGTAAGTCAGCCCCTCTCCCTTCCTCTCTTTCTCTCGCTATGTGTAAAATGGGGACCTGTGCCTGCCACAATGTGTAAAATGGGGACCTGTACCTGCCGCTATGTGTAAAATGGGGACCTGTGCCTGCCGCAATGTGTAAAATGGGGACCTGTGCCTGCCACAATGTGTAAAATGGGGACCTGTACCTGCCGCTATGTGTAAAATGGGGACCTGTGCCTGCCACAATGTGTAAAATGGGGACCTGTGCCTGCCACAATGTGTAAAATGGGGACCTGTACCTGCCGCTATGTGTAAAATGGGGACCTGTGCCTGCCGCAATGTGTAAAATGGGGACCTGTGCCTGCCGCAATGTGTAAAATGGGGACCTGTGCACTATAAAAGGGGGCACATGGCTGGGCACTATAAAAGGGGGCACATGGCTGGGCACTATAAAAGGGGGCACATGGCTGGGCACTATAAAAGGGGGCACATGGCTGGGCACTATAAAAGGGGGCACATGGCTGGGCACTTTAAAAGGGGGCAGATGGCTGGGCACATATAAGGCAGGTGGAGCGGTAAATTTTGGATAGACCTACAGATACAACCGGCCCTTTGATGGGGACCAAACTGCTGATGCGGCCCCCGATGAATTTGAGTTTGACACCCCTGGCCTAGAGTAACAATCAAAGTCATCCTCAGCCAGAATGCTGGAGTATGCATATAGCTGGATCAGGAATAGACCGGGGAATACCAATAGAGGCAATGGCACGTAGCACCCTCCCCAGAAATGCTGGACCTGTGAGCAAGTCCAGAGAAGATGCCAATAAAGTTAATTCTTAAGAAAGTTAAAAACTATTTACCTAATTATATTCAGAATGAAGGAATCCTGCTTTCTGTGTGTGTGACTACACATATGTATCAGTGATAAGCATAGTATCTAGTATCAGATCAGAGCCAAATATACACTGACATAAATGAAGCTGATGTTTCACATGTGGGCATTACACAAAGGTGAAAGTACATTACATTATATACATACACATCCTTCATGTTGGTTGTTCCTGGTTGATTGCTGTGACCTTCAAATGTTTGAAGAGTCTGTTGGGTGCCACTCAACTGACTTTTCAAACAATTGAATACCCCCCATGACAGAGAGAGACCGAGCTCATAGCTGCCTCACCTCTGGTCTCTCCCTTAGTGTCCCTGTATTTCCAGCAGAGCGTTGCAAATTTGGCGAGTTTGGTTTATAAAGTGATAACAATAAAGATCATATTTATGTGATCAAAACTCTGGAGTATACTTGAATATGACAGGTGAGGCACTGCTTCCCCTGACTGCACATCACTGATTTATACATTGTAAAATATGGTGACAACTAGCACCAATGTGCTCCAGAAGTGATCAAAGCGTAACACTATTATATAATGCTCCATAGGAAGCAGAAATGTCCCAACATACAAAAACACAATACAAAGCAATTAGTTTAGGAGATTCCCCTGCCTTTAATAGACTGTCTAAACAGAATAGGTGAAATGAAATCCAGTCCTGCTGGGCAGGTGCCACAGTTCTTACATAACAATCTGATGGTTTCTCACTTACGGCGAAAGGAATTGTTAGATCTCAAAGGAAAGAGACTTTAATAGGAACTAGCTGGAATAATGAAATGAAGTTATATTGGAAAACTCCTACCTGTTCATGGATCCAGAGACATCAATATCATTCATAAAACATTCAATATTCAGTGGCAGCTCTGAAGCATTTGCACTCATCAACTTCTTCAGTTTCTCGCACTCCTGAGCGAGTCGCAGCAAGGGCCGAATCTTAGATTTTATATCCAGCTTGTACTTTTTGCCAAACTCCTCAACGAAATAGTTAACAAGAACGTCATCAAACTTCCTTCCCCCAACAAGAGGATCAAAGGCGGTAGCTAGAACCTGACAAAGAGCAAAAGTATAGAATAAGCCTGGCATTCTTATAGGATATTGTGATTTTATGAAGATGACCAAATCCACCCAAAAATAGGATTTTAAATTACCTACCGGTAAATCCTTTTCTCGTAGTCCATAAGGGATACTGGGGACACTTGGGTCCAAAGGAGCCGGTGCACTTTAAATTCTTCAAACAGAGTGTGCTGGCTCCTCCCCGCTATACTCTCCCCCATATCCCAGTCTAAGAAAACTATGCCCGAAGGAGATGGACATACTTGAGGAGGAGGAAACGTGACAAGACAACAAGTGGTGAGATTAACGAACCAGCACACAGCAGAACCATACAGCCAGTGAAAACAAACAGCAACAGCTGAATCAAATAACGTCACACAAGAACAAAACTTGCAGGAAAGGTCGAAGAACAGAGGCGGGCGCCCAGTATCCCTTATGGACTACGAGAAAAGGATTTACCGGTAGGTAATTGAGAGGGTTTTGGTACTTACCGATAAATCCATCTCTCTGAAACCTCTCGGGGACACTGGAGATGTAGACAGCTGGGGGTGTAAAAGGATGCAGACCAGAGGTAGCACAATATAAAAAAAAATATATATCCCCCCCCCTCCAGTTTGAAAAATTGAAGGCAAGAAGAGGGAACATGAAAAATCAAACCCATACGGGAAGGAACCAACCATACCAACACGTCAAACAACAACCAAGAACTAATAACACATTAGCCAAACTGTTTGAACTAAATTTATAAGACGACGCAGGCTGACAGCACCAAGGTGAGCGTCCAGTGTCCAAATGGATTTATCGGTGAGTACCAAAATCCGATTTTCTCTATCATCCACTAGGGGACACTGGAGATCTAGACAGAGGGGACGTCTCAAAGAAACTCCCATGGGCAGGAGTGCTGTCCGAAGCATGAAGAACAAAACTTCCAAAATTTGCATCGCTAGATGCAAATGTAACAAACTTGTAGAAACGAGTGAACGTGTGTGCCGACAACCACGTTGCAGCTCTACAAAGTTGGGTAGCGGAAGCTCCTCTAGCCGCAGCCCATGAAGCTCCCACTGACTTCCTAACAGAAACAGTAGCCTGAACGTGTACCTGTAAGGCTCTAACCACATCCAAGGACATGACCCCGTCAGACAATCCTTGTAAAGAGAACTACGATCGGCTGGTTTATGCGGAAACCCGAAACCACCTTCGCTTTTGTACGGAGTTCTGCTCTGTCTTCATGAAAAACTAAGAAAGGACTTTTACATGACAGGGAACCTAACTCAGAGATCCTTCTTGCCGACGCTAAAGCTAGGACCAAGACTGCCTTCCAACTCATATTTAAGATCGGCCCTTTCCAAAGGCTCAAAAACTTCAGGTTTAAAAAAATTCTAGCACCAAATTTAGATCCCATGGGGCTGTGGGCAGTTGAAAAGGCGGTTGTATTCTCAACACACCCTGTAAAAACGTCTGGACCTCCTGCAAGGATGCCAGACGTTGCTGGAAAAGGATAGAGGGCGCCAAGACCTGTACCTTCAACGATCCCAATATCAAACCGCCATGCAAACTATTTTGGAGAAACTTCAACAGTCTAGTAAGGCGGCACTCTCTGGGGTTCCAACCCCTAGGCTGGCACCAGTCCCTGTACTTCTAACAAATTCTATAGTAACGTGCCACCGTGACTGGCTTCCTTGCAGCCAACATGGTAGGAATAGCTGATTTCGGGATACCTCCCGTCCCTTAATATCCTGGTCTCAAGAACCACACCGTCAAATGTAGACGGTTCAGATCTGCGTGAAGGAATGGGCCTTGTGACAACAGGTCCTCCCTCTGCAGTAGTTTCCAAGGATTTTCCACCAGGAGTCCCCTCAGGTCCTAATACCAACTTCTGCGCGGCCAGTCTGGCAATCACCCACGCTCTTTCCCATTTCACCTTTTTCAACACTCTTGGTAACAGGTGAAATAGCAGGCAGATGTACACCAGATCTTATGTTCAGGGAAATCACCAGCGCGTCCACTGCTGGATCCCACATCTTAGCCACACATCTTGGTAACCGATTGTTGTTCCGAGACGCCATTAGGTCTATCTGTGGCAGACCCCACCTTCTTACCACTGCATCGAATACCTGGGGATGTAGACACCATTCTCCTGGATGCATATCTAGACGACTGAGGTAATCTGCTTCCCAATTGTCCACTCCTTGAATGAAAACTGCCGACAGGATTATGTTGCGCTTTTCTGTCTAGGACAGAATCTTTGTGGCCTCTTTACGCAAATTCTTTTCTACCTGTGCGGACGGAGTTACTAATTAGGAATTCCTCCATGGTTTCAGAAAAACCTGCAGCCCACTCTAAATGTTGCTTGCTGGAATCTGCCATTTCCTCAGAAATATCTGCCATGACCCGGACGGACCACTGCTCACATGTTGAGCGTCCATTCCCAAACAGGTGTCGCACATCCCAGAGCTGTCAACAATAGTGCTCTATTTTCCACATTGTGAACATACATAACAAGTCTCTGTGGTCTTGGTTGGTGCTTTAGACATGTTAAACCCCCCCCCCCCCCCCCCAACCTATCAGCACTACTTTCACCCTATTAGAAAAGGAGGAGAAAGACCATAGAGATGTAGGAAGCAACGAAATATCAGGAGTCACACAGCTGGAATTATATTAAAAACCCCAATCAGCAATTTTTAACCAGCCTGACGTTTACAACCCCCACACCACCAACTGTTGATACAGCTCGAGTTGACCAGGTTTAGAATTCTGGTGCTCCTCCTCCGCAGGACCTGTCAGCAGTGTCCTTTGGAAGATAAAACATGTATTTTTAGATAAAATTATATTCAGACAGATCTCAACAGCAGAGCCCCTAATAACCTTCTTTCTGCAAGCCAGCACCAGTAATAAATACAATGCTAACAGTACACTTCAGTTTTCAGCAGCTCCTATCCACACACAAGTCTACTCCCCTTCTGTGACTGGACTCCGAAAATGTCCGGCCCCCTCATGTAGTAAAAGCCTGCTCTAACTGCGCACCTACAAGATAATCAAAATGGCCGCAATTGACTCATCTCGCAGCCAGTGATTTAGCATGGATACTAAGTAATTTGACCTGTAATCCTGCACGCCCACCGGGAGCTCCCGTTTCCGCCCCCTCAGAGGCTCTCTTTACCACTCGTCAACACCTTTCCTCTCACTGTGTGCGGCCTTCATCACGACCGCCGCTACTGGCTTTCTGAGTCCCGCCGTATCCTGACTACATGTGCCCTCTGCCACTGGGTCTCCACCTGCTTCAGCAGTGACCTCAGTGGCTCTATAGCCCTTCTACCACCTGCGGTAGCTGGGAGGGTATGGCCACATCACTGCCCACTATGCCTGCCCCCTAACCGCCTGCTTAATTACTCACTGCTCTGTGCTGCCGATTCTGAGAGATGCATTTCTCTTCTACAGAGATCTTTGTCTCCCTTAAACTGAATTACATTTGATGTAGCCTTCACCCTCCTTTAAAGACAGGCTGGATCAGCTCACTCATATATTAATTATTTTCTTATGGAGCAAGAGCTCCTTTCTTGTGCTGCTACCTCAAGCGCAATTTTTCAAACTGGAACGATAGGGAGGCGTGAAGAGGGAGGAGCCAGCTGTGCATAATTTTTTTTACATTGTGCTACCTCTGTTCTGCATCCTTCACACCCCCAGCTGTCTAGATCTCTAGTGTCACCTAGTGGATGATAGAGAAATAGGTGGGAACATGCAGAGACGCCTGCAGCACTGTACGTCTGAATAGGACATCCTCTGTAGCCAGGGTATCAAGCCTTTACAACTTGACAAACGTGTTTGGCCCTGACCAGAGAGCAGCCCGGCATAGTTGCAAGGCCAAGACCCCATGGGCAGCCGCCCAGGAAGAAACCACCGAAGTAGTAGAGTGGGTCTTAATAGACCGAGGAATAGGCAAGGCCGCCGAAGCGTAGGCCTGTTGAATAGTTATGCCTAATCCAACGGGCAATCGACTGCTTTGAAGCAGGACAACCCTTCTTGTGAGCATCATACAGTACAAAGAGAAGCAGATTTGCTGACAGCAGCTGTCCTCTTACATAGATCCTCAAGGCTCGCACCACATCCAAGGACTCAGGAATTGAGGAAGTGGCCGAAGCACAATAGGCCGATTCAGGTGGAAAGCAGAAACCACTTTAGTCAGGAACTGCTGACGAGTCCGGAGCTCTGCTCGGTCCTCATTAAAGACCAGGTAGGGACTCTTGCAGGATAAAGCTCCTAGATCAGAAACGTGACTAGCTGAAGCTAGTGCCAAGAGCATAACAGTCTTCCACGCAAGGAACTTGTCCTCAACCGACATCAGTGGTTCAAACTAAGAATTGCAGAAAGGTCAAAACCACATTCAAATCCCAAGGTGCCGTGGGCAGCACAAACGGAGGCTGGATGCGAAGGACACCCTGTAGGAACGTCTGGACTTCAGGCAAAGCAGCCAATTTCTTCTGAAAGAAAATGGACAAGGCGGAGATCTGAACATTTATGAACAGTCTGAACCTTAGGCTCATATCCACACCAACCTGTAAAAAGCGCTCCCATTTTGAAATCCGCGGACAGATACATTCGCCCCTCACACCACGAGACGTATTGTTTCCAGATATGGTGGTAATGCTTTGACGTGACCGCTTTTCTGGCCTGAAACATGGTTGTAATAACCTTATCCGGAATCCCCTTCTCAGCTAGAAGGTTCCGCTCAACCACCATGCAGTTAAATGAAGCCGCCGTAAGTCTGGGTAGACAAACGGCCCTTGCTGAAGATCCTTCTGCAGTGGTAGAGGCCAGAGGGTCTTCTATTGCCATGGCTAAAAGATCCGCGTACCAAACTCTTCGAGGACAAATCGGAGGCATTGAGAATTGCCTGAACTCCCTCTCTTCTGATTCTTTTTAGAATCCTGGGGAGCAAAGGAATCGGAGGAAACAGGTACACCAGCCGGTAAACCCACAGCGTTGTCAGTGCATCCACTGCTGCCGCCAGAGGGTCCCTCGTCCTGGAACAATACCACCTAAGCTTGTAATGGTGCCCATACACTTGTGAGATAATCGGTGCTAACCTTTGATTTCGACCGCATATGGGAGAGAAATCGAAGGATTGTATGCACATTTTAAGTACCTTTCGACACGATGCACAGGCACGCCGGTCGAATCTCACGTCTCAAGATAGTATGTGCTGCACTTAATATTTATCGAATCGCAGTACGATCGCATGTGTTTTTAAACACACATGCTATATCTTGCACTGAAATGTGCGATGGGCACCCGCCGGGTGCGGCCACTCGGCGGTGACTTGCCCATCACGTGATTACTATGCGATCTATTGCATGGTAATCACTTTGGCAGTTCAGGTGTGCACCTGAACTGCCAGTGCGATGCCCCGCGATGTCGCATCGCGAGGCATCGCATAAGTGTATAGGCACCATAATGGAGACAAGAGGCCATCAGATCGATCTGCGGACAGCCCCACTGATCTATAATTTGTCAAAATACCTGCGTATGGAGACCCCACTCTCCAGGGTGTAGGTCGTGATGATTTAGGAAGTCCGCTTCCCAGTTGTCCACTCCCGCAATGAATATGGGCGATACTGCACTTGCATTCCTTTCTACCCAGAGGAGTATCTTGGATACCTCCCACATTCAGGCCCTGGTTTTTGTCCCTTCCTGCCGACTGACGTACACCACAGACGTAGCGTTGTCAGACTGAACTTGAATGGCTTGACCTTGAAGCAGGAGATGCCTGTAGCAGAGCACTGTATATCACCCAGTAGGTTTATAGGAAGAACGGCTTTGTGGCTTGACCACCGGCCCTGAAACTGTGTCCCTTGGGTGACAGCTCTCCAGCCTCGAAGGCTCACCTCCGTGGTCAAGAGAATCCAATCATGGATCCGAAGCTCCGACTCATCAGGAGGTTGGAGGGTTGCAACCACCATAGGAAAGAAATTTTGGCCTGCGGCGAGAGATGACCCGATGCATCTGCAGATGCGAACCTGACCATTTCAGTTGGAAGGTCCTCGCATGGAATCTGCTAAATTGAATGGCCTTGTAGGAAGGCCACCATCTTCCCCGACAAGCGGCTGCAGACACATACAGAGACCCGGTTTGGCTGAAGAACCGCTCGAAATAACTCCTAAAGCGTCCTTGTCTTGTCTGTAGGAAGGAAGACCTTCTGAGCCATTGTGTCCAAGATCATCCCGAGGAACTGGAGACGCTGGGTCGGCTGGAGGTGGGATTTTTGGGAGTTTAGAATCCAACCGTGACGTGACTTTCTGTTGATCTCGCTTTTGTCAACAGATTGTCCTCTACCTGGACGATGTTCACGCCCTGAATACAGAGTTGGAACATCATTTCTGCCATCACTTTTGTTAAGACCCTTGGAGCCGTAGATAGGCCGAAGGGTAGCGCCTGTAACTGGTGTTCATCCAGCAGAGCAAACCTGAGGTAGGCTTGATGAGGCGGCCATATCGGAATATGGGAGGTACAAGTCCTTTATGTCCAGAGAGGCAAAGAACTCCCCCCTCCTCCAGACCTGAGATAACTGCCATCAGAGACTCCATTTTGAACCGGAAAACCCACAGATTTGGATTTAACGATTTTAGGTTCAAAATGGGCCTCACTGAACAGTCCGGTATTGGTACCACAGAAAGGCTGGAATAATATCCCTCGCCCCGTTGTTGAATTGGCACTTGAACAATGACTTGGTTCCTAATCAACTTATGAATGGCCTCCTGTAGCATAAGGCACATGTCCGCTAAAGCCGGCAAGCCAGATTTGAAAAACCTGCGAGCCGGAGAACTTTCGAACTCCAGTTTGTAGCCCTGGGAGATCAGGTCTTTTACCCAAGAATCCTGGCAGGAGTTTCTCCAAATGAGGCTGAAGAATCTAAGACGATATCCCACCCTGAAATCCCCCATGGGCGGAGGGACACAGTTGTTGCCCAACAGCCTACCTGAAAATAATAATAAGAATTTACTTACCGATAATTCTATTTCTCGTAGTGGATGCTGGGGACTCCGTCAGGACCATGGGGAATAGCGGGCTCCGCAGGAGACAGGGCACATCTAAAAAGCTTTTTAGGTCACATGGTGTGTACTGGCTCCTCCCCCTATGACCCTCCTCCAAGCCTCAGTTAGGTACTGTGCCCGGACGAGCGTACACAATAAGGAAGGATCTTGAATCCCGGGTAAGACTCATACCAGCCACACCAATCACACCGTACAACTTGTGATCTGAACCCAGTTAACAGTATGATAACAAAACGAAGTAGCCTCCGAAAAGATGGCTCACAACAATAGTAATAACCCGATTTTTGTAACAATAACTATGTACAAGCATTGCAGACAATCCGCACTTGGGATGGGCGCCCAGCATCCACTACGGACTACGAGAAATAGAATTATCGGTAAGTAAATTCTTATTTTCTCTAACGTCCTAGTGGATGCTGGGGACTCCGTCAGGACCATGGGGATTATACCAAAGCTCCCAAACGGGCGGGAGAGTGCGGATGACTCTGCAGCACCGAATGAGAGAACTCCAGGTCCTCCTTAGCCAGAGTATCAAAATTTGTAACATTTTACAAACGTGTTCTCCCCTGACCACGTAGCTGCTCGGCAAAGTTGTAATGCCGAGACTCCTCGGGCAGCCGCCCAGGATGAGCCCACCTTCCTTGTGGAATGGGCATCTACATATTTCGTCTGTGGCAGGCCTGCCACAGAATGTGCAAGCTGAATTGTACTACAAATCCAGCGTGCAATAGACTGCTTAGAAGCATGAGCACCCAGCTTGTTGGGTGTATACAGTATAAACAGCAAGTCAGACTTTCTGACTCCAGCCGTCCTAACTATATCTATATATATATCTATCTATATCTATCTATCTATCTATCTATATATTTTTAGGGCCCTGACCACGTCTAGTAACTTGGAGTCCTCCAAGTCCCTAGTAGCCGCAGGCACCACAAGAGGTTGTTTCAGGTGAAAACGCTGACACCCCTTCATGAAGAAACTGGAGACGAGTCCCAGTTCTGTCCTGTTCAAATGGAAAATTTTAATATGGGCTTTTGTAAGACAAAGCCGCCCATTCTGACAATCGCCTGGCCGAGGCCAGGGCTAACATGGTCACTTCCCATGTGAGATATTTGTCTACAGCATGGTCACTTTCCATGTGAGATATTTCAAATCCACAGATTTGAGCGGTTCAAACCAATATGATTTTAAGAAATCCCAACACTATGTTGAGATCTCACGGTGCCCCTAGGGGCACAAAAAAGCTGTATATGCAATACATCCTTTACAATCTGGACTTCAGGAACTGAAGTCAATTCTTTCTGGAAGAAAATCTACAGGGCCGAAATTTAAATGTTAATGAACCCCAATTTGAGGTCCAAAACACTCCTGTTTTCAGGAAGTGTAGAAATCGACCTAGTTGAATTGCCGTTGTGGAGCCTTCCTGGCCTCACCCACGCAACATATTTTCACCACATGTGGTGATGACGTTGTGCGGTCACCTCCTTCCTGGCTTTGACCAGGGTAGGTATGACCTCTTATGGAATGCCTTTTCCCCTCAGGATCCGGCATTCAACCGCCATGCCGTCAAACGCAGCCGCGGTAAGTCTTGGAATAGACATGGTACTTGCTGAATCAAGTCCCTTCTTAGCTCCCCAGGCCCTTAGTCCTCTGTGAGCATTTCTTAAAGTTCCGGGTACCAAGTCCCTCTTGGCCAATCCGGAGCCACTAGTATAGTTCATACTCCTCTATGTCTTATAATTCTCAATACCATGGTTATGAGAAACAGAGGAGGGAACACATACACAGACTGGTACACCCACGGTGTTACCAGAACATCCACAGCTATCGCCTGAAGGTCTCATGACCTGGCGGAATACCTGTCCCGTTTTTGTTCGGGCGGGACGCCATCATGTCCACCTTTGGTCTTTGCCAACGGTCCACAATCATGTTGAAAAACTTCCCTATGAAGTTTCCACTCTCCCGGGTGGAGGTCATGCCTGCTGAGGAAGTCTGCTTCCCAGTCGTCCACTCCCGGAAAGAACACTGCTGACAGTGCTATCACATGATTTTCCGCCTAGCGAAAAATCCTTGCAGTTTTCACTGCCCTCCTGCTTCTTGTGCCGCCCTTCTGTTTACGTGGGCGACTGCCGTGATGTTATCCCACTGGATCAATACCGGCTGACCTTGAAGCAGAGGTCTAGCTAAGTTTAGAGCATTATAAATTTGCTCTAAGCTTATTTATGCGGAGAGAATTCTCCAGACTTAATCACACTTCCCTGGAAATTTTTTCCCTGTGTGACTGTTCCCCAGCCTCTCAGGCTGGCCTCCGTGGTCACCGGCATCCAATCCTGAATGCCGAATCTGCGGCCCTCTAGAAGATGAGCACTCTGTAATCACCACAGGAGAGACACCCTTTTCCTTGGATATAGGGTTATCCGCTGATGCATCTGAGGATGCGATCCGGACCATTTGTCCAGCAGATCCCACTGAAGAGTTCTTGCGGGAAATCTGCCGAATGGAATTGCTTCGTAATAAGCCACCATTTTTACCAGGACTCTTGTGCAATGATGCACTGACACTTTTCCTGGTTTTAGGAGGATCCCGATTAGCTCGGATAACTCCCTGGTTTTCTCCACTGGGAGAAACACGTTTTTCTGGACTGTGTCCAGAATCTTCCCTAGGAACAGTAGACGTGTCGTCGGAAAAAGCTGCGATTTTGGAATATTTAGAATCCACTCGTGCTGTCGTAGAACTACTTAAGATAGTGCTACTCCGACCTCCAACTGTTCTCTGGACCTTGTCCTTATCAGGAAAGCGTCCATGTTTCTTTTAAGAAAAATCATCATTCCGGCCATTACCTTGGTAAAGACCCGGGGCGCCGTGGACCATCCAAACGGCAGCGTCTGAACTGATAGTGACAGTTCTGTACCAGGAACCTGAAGTACCCTTGGTGAGAAGGGCAAATTTGGACCTGTAGGTAAACGTCCCTGATATCCAGTGACATCATATCGTCCCCTTCTTCCTGGTTCGCTATCACTGCTCCGAGTGACTCCATCTTGATTTGAACGCTTGTATGTAAGTGTTCAAATATTTCAGATCTCACCGAGCCGGTTGGCTTCAGTACCACAATATAGTGTGGAATACTACCCCCTTCCTTGTTGTAAGAAGGGTACTTTGATTATCACCTGCTGGGAATACAGCCTGTGAATTGTGTGAGGGGGAGACGTCTCGAATTTCCAATGTACACCTGGGATATTACATGTAGGATCCCGGAGTTCCCTTGCGAGTGTTGCTGAAACTCTTGAGATGACCCCCTACCGCACCTGAGTCCGCTTGTACGGCCCCAGCGTTATGCTGCGGACTTGGCAGAAGCCGTGAGGAGCTTCTGTTCCTGGGAATGATCTGCTTGCTGCAGTCTTCTTCCCTTTCCTCTCCCCCTGGGCAGATATGACTGGCCTTCGCCCGCCTGCCCGTATGGGAACGAAAGGACTGAGACTGAAAAGACTGTGTCCTTTTCTGCCAATATGTGACTCGGGGTAACAAAAGGTGGATTTTTCAGCTGTTGCCATGGCCACCAGGTCCAATGGACCGCCCCTTTATACGGCAATACTTCCATATGCCGTCTGGAATCTGCCTCACCTGACCACTGTCGTGTCTTCGTCTGGCAGATATGTACATCACATTTACTCTTTGATGCCAGAATGCAAATATGCCTCTGCGCATCACACATATATAGAAATGCATCCCTAAAATGCTCTATAGACAATAAAATCCTGTCCCTGTCAAGGGTATCAAAATTTTCAGTCAGGAAATCCGACCAAGCCCCCTCAGCGCTGCACATCCAGGCTGAGGCGATTGCTGGTCGTAGTATAACACCAGTATGTGTGTATATAATGTTATGATATTTTTCAGCTTCCTATCAGCTGGCTCCTTGAGGGCGGCCGTATCTGGAAACGGTAACGCCATGTTTTTTATATGCGTGTGAGCGCCTTGTCCACCCTAAGGTGTGTTTTCCAACTCGCCCTTACTACTGGCGGGAAAAAGGGTATACCGCCCATAACTTTCTGTCGGAGGAACCCCACGTATCATCACACACTTCATTTAATTTATCTGATTCAGGCAAAACTACAGGTAGTTTATTCCCACCCTACAAAATACCCTTATTTGTGGTACTTGTGGTATCAGAAATACGTAACACCTCCTTCATTGCCCTTAACATGTAACTTGTGGCCCTAAAGGAAAAATACGTTTGTTTCTTCACCGTCGACACTGGGGTCAGTGTCCGTGTCAGTGTCTGTCGACCGACTGAGGTAAATGGGCGTTTTTACAAGCCCCTGACGGTGTCTGAGACGCCTGGACCGATACTAATTTGTCCGCCGGCTGTCTCATGTCGTCAACCGGCTTGCAGCGTGTTGACATTATCACGTAATTCCATAAGTAAGCCATCCATTCTGGTGTCGACTCCCTAGAGAGTGACATCACCATTACAGGCAATTTTCTCCGTCTCCTCACCAACATTTTCCTCATACATGTCGACACACACGTACCGACCTACAGCACACACATACAGGGAATGCTCTGATAGAGGACAGGACCCACTAGCCCTTTGGGGAGACAGAGGGAGAGTTTGCCAGCACACACCAAAAGCGCCATAATGTATATAACAACCCTAGAAGGTGTTGTTTCTATATATGGGCTCTTAATATATAATTATATCGCCAATTTATGCCCCCCTTCTCTTTAACCCTGTTTCTGTAGTGCAGGGGAGAGTGGGAGCCTTCCTCACCAGCGGAGCTGGTCAGGAAAATGGCGCTGAGTGCTGAGGAGAATAAGCTCCGCCCCTTTCACGGCGGGCTTTTCTCCCGGTTATTAGGAAAACTGGCCTGGGTTAAATACATACATATAGCCTTAATGGCTATATGTGATGTATTTATTTGCCAAATAGGTATTTATATTGCTGCCCAGGGCGCCCCCAGCAGCGCCCTGCACCCTCCGTGACCGTGTCAGTGAGCCGTGTAGCAACAATGGCGCACAGCTGCAGTGCTGTGCGCTACCTCTCTGAAGACTGTGAAGTCTTCTGCCGCCTGTTTCCGGACCTCCGTTCCGCCGTCTTTCTTCAACGTCTGTAAGGGGGATCGGCGGCGCGGCTCCGGGACGAACCCCAGGCTGACCTGTGTTCCGACTCCCTCTGGAGCTCAGTGTCCAGTAGCCTAAAACTTCAATCCTCCTGCACGCAGGTGAGTTGCAAGTCTCTCCCCTAAGTCCCTCGTTGCAGTGATCCTGTCGCCAGCAGGAATCACTGATTAGAAACCTAAAAAAAAAACTTTACTAAACAGCTCCTTAAGAGAGCCATCCAGTTTGCACCCTTCTCGGACGGGCACAAAAACCTAACTGAGGCTTGGAGGAGGGTCATAGGGGGAGGAGCCAGTACACACCATGTGACCTAAAAAGCTTTTTAGATGTGCCCTGTCTCCTGCGGAGCCCGCTATTCCCCATGGTCCTGACGGAGTCCCCAGCATCCACTAGGACGTTAGAGAAAAATGTTTACAAGAAACTGAAGAAAAAAAATCCTCTGGAACTCCAGAGAGTGCATGCTCTCCTCAGCACACATTTTTCTAAACTGGGCTGTGGGAGGGGAGGGGGAATAGAAGGGAGGAGCCAGCACATCCTGCTTGAAGAATTTAAAGTGCACCAGCTCCTTTGCACCCCATCTATACCCATCGTACTAAGTGTCCACAGTATCCCTTATGGATGATAGAGAAAATATTTTTGGTTTAAGCTGGAATGAATCAACATCCCCTTTTATTTCTAAGGCGCAGCATGATTACATGAGTATATAGAGAATATACAAAATTGATCTACACTTAATTACCATCTGCAAAACACAAAAATTACATAGGACATGAGGAGAGAGCACAATGGGGTGCAATATCTGGAGTTAGAAGGTATTGTAGGCTTCAGTAATAAGGGCACCTGGCTTATCAGGGGAGGGCAATCAGAGGATTATGAGCAGCACATGAGAGGTCCTGAAGGTGGTAGTGACAGGTGATTTAAGGAAAGGGGGCACCGAAGTGATTGAGGGCTTCATAAGTAAGTTTGACTGAATAAACGAGAGTTTCTGTGCAAATTAGCTTATACCTGCGTGTATAACTGGAAAACGAATAATCAGGGGCTTCAGGATAACCGCTATTGATTATGCTTTGAGGGGGGGGAACAAAAAACAAAAAAACAAAAAAATTGTCACACTCTTATACAAGTAAAGCCAAGCGCTTCACATTAATACTTATCTAGACTAACACAAATCACTTATATAATAGAGGATCAAATAAAAAAAACTGAATAAAAATACAAAGTGGAAACTGTTTTTTTCCTGTTAATCAAACATGTATGGAAATATTTTATTTCTACAGAAATGTGACATTGTAAGCTTACTTTGAGTTTTCCTTTGTTAAAAGCACACACAGATACTTGATATGCAGAATGGCCCAGGTCTACAAACACAACGATCCTTGGCTTCTCCTCCGGTGCAGGCAGATCTTGTTTATAAATTCCATAAGCAAGAGCAACTGTAGGAGGGGGGGGGGGGGGGGGGGGGGGGGGGGAGGGGGACACACCACAAAACCACAATGAGATAAAGCATTTAAAGTATCTTCTGCAACAAGCCAAAAAATGCTGTAGTGATGAATAGTAAATCCGGGCTTACATTAGCAAAGCCAAGTCTTGTTCTCCCTTTTATACTTTCCAAACTACACAGAATTTTCTATTGTCCTATAGAAAACAATGGAATGTAGTGGCTCCACAGGAGTGCGGGCACTTTATACTGAAGACACGATCGACTCCTTTACTGGGACCAGCACCAGTCCAGTAGCCTCCCACTAGGCAGTCTGGGCTATCCTTGTGGACTGTGGTCATGTTCATTGCTGGACCCTCAGAGAGGTGCTTAACACCTTATAGCTAGCACCATTTCTTCAGCAGGATCTTAGTTTCCGAGAGCAGCCCACTAGAACTTTGAAATTTCCACCTCTCCCCTTCTAAACACTTCTGGAAGTGGTAATGTAAGTGCACCCAGATTTGCAGGTTCATTTTCTGCTGTAGTCTGGACCCTGAACCATTCTTCTGTCACTTTAGATAAATCAGGATTTTGGTACTTACCGATAAATCCCTTTCTCCGATTCAACAGGGGCCACTGGAGTACAGTTACAATGGGGAAATAGTAGGCAGTAATTGGGAGCTGGCACTTTAAAAATTCTAACACTGTGGCTAGCTCCTCCGCTACTATGTCCCCTCCAAGCCAGTCTATGTAAAACTGTGCCCGAGGAGAGCTGTAACAAACAAACTTGAATGTAGAGGAGGTTAACGCCGCCATGTAAACCAGGATAACACAAAAAAACAACTCTGGAACTTAACCTAACCAAAAAAGGTTAAACTGTACCAAACAGTCACATAGTGATCTGCAAACCGTTAAACCAGAAAGGAGGAACAGCGCTGGGTGGGCGTCCAGTGGCCCCTGTGGAATCGGAGAAAGGGATTTATCGGTAAGTACCAAAATCCTGATTTCTCCTTCATCCACTAGGGGCCACTGGAGTACAGTTACAATGGGGACGTCCCAGAGCTCCCAAAACGGGTGGGAGAGCGCTGAGAGTCCTGTAAGACCGCTCGGCCAAACTGCGATGCAGAGGCCGCAAACGTGTCAAACTTGTAGAATTTGACAAAGGTATGTCGGCCCGACCAAGTAGCCGCCCGACAAAAGGTAGTGATGGAGACCCCACGGGCAGCCGCCCACGAAGGTCCCACCGAGCGCGTAGAGTGCGCCGAAATTGAAGATGGAGATTCCCGAGAAGCCGCCAAATAAGCTTGTCTGATGGTTAGTCGAATCCATTGAGACAAAGTCTATTTAGAAGCCGGCCAACCCCGGCGAGCAGCATCGTAGAGAACAAATAAGGAATCTGACTTCCGAATAGCTGAAGTCCTATCCACATAGATCTTGAGCGCCCTGACAACGTCCAATGATCTCGAATCCGGAGAGTCCCCCGAGAGTGCCGGAACCACAATAGGCTGATTGATGTGATAATCAGACACCACCTTAGGTAGAAAAAGACATACGAGTCCGAAGCTCGGCCCTATCCGTATGAAACACCAGGTAGGGCGACCTACAAGAGAGAGCCCCGAGTTCAGACACACATCTAGCTGAAGCCAGCGCCAGGAGAAGAACCACCTTCCAAGTGAGATATTTGATCTCCACGGATTCCAGGGGCTCAAACAAAGAGGACTGCAGAAAGGAGAGGACCAGAGTGAGGTCCCATGGTGCTGTCGGAGGGCGGAAAGGAGGCTGTATTCGAAGCACCCCCTGAAAGAAAGTCTGAACTTCCGGCAGCAGGGCTAACTTTTTCTGAAAGAAAACCGAAAGAGCAGAGACCTGCACCTTTAGTGAACCCAATCGTAAGCCTGCTGAAAAACCCGCCTGCAAAAACCGGAGAAGGCGGGCTAAGCAAAATACAGAAGGAGAACATTCTCGACGTTCACACCAGGCTACATAAGCCTTCCAAATTCGGTAGTAGTGCGAAGATGTGACTGACTTTCTAGCCTGAAGCATAGTAGGTATAACCGTACGAGGAATCCCCTTCCTTTTCAAGATGGCTTTCTCAACAGCCACGCCGTCAAACATAGCCTGCGTAAGTCTGGATAAAGAAAAGGACCCTGCTGTAGAAGATCGTCTCGTAGTGGCAGGGGCCAAGGCTCGGCTACCGACAACAGGTGTAGGGTGGAGTGCCAAACCCTGCGTGGCCAATCAGGAGCCACCAGGAGGACCAGAGCATCTTCTCTCTTGATGCGCTGCAGAACCCGCGGTAACAGTGGGAACGGAGGAAAGAGGTAAACGAACTGGAAATTCCAAGGAGCCGTGAGAGCATCCACGCCCGCCGCCGCCGGGTCCCTCGTCCGAGAGTAGTAAAGAGGCAACTGATGGGTTCAGGCGGGACGCCATGAGGTCGATCTGTGGTTTTCCCCACCGGCAGACCAGTTGCCAAAACACCTGGGGATGTAGTGACCATTCTCCCAGGTGCATGTCCTGCCAGGTTAGATAGTCGGCTTCCCAATTGTCCACTCCCGGAATGAATATTGCCGAGAAGGACAGAGCATCTCTCTCTGCCCAGAGGAGGATGTTGGTGACCTCCCTCATTGCTGCGCGGCTGCGAGTGCCGCCCTGACTGTTGATGTACGCCACCGTCGTGGCGTTGTCGGACTGAACTCTGACCGCTCGACCGCGGAGTAGGTGATGTGCCTGAAGCAGAGCATTGTACACCGCCCTTAGTTCGAGAATGTTTATGGGGAGAGTGGATTCGTCTATTGACCAGCGCCCCTGAAACTGATGTTCCAGGGTCACTGCCCCCCAGCCTCTCAGACTGGCGTCCGTGGTGAGGAGAGTCCAATCCCATACCCCGAACCGCCTTCCTTCCAACAGATGCGTCGACTGGAGCCACCAGAGAAGCGACGACCGGGCCTTTGGTGATAGTGTCACCCTTTGATGAAGGAACAGATGAGATCCTGACCACTGATGTAGAAGACACAGCTGAAACGGTCGAGAATGGAAGCGACCGTACGGGAGAGCTTCGAATGCTGCTACCATTTTTCCCAGAAGGCGAATGCACAGATACACTGACACCCGACGGTGTCGAAGAACCGACCTTACCAGAGTCTGCAGAGACAGACAGGATCTTGTCCTGAGGCAGGAAAACCTTCTGAAGGACCGTGTCGAGAATCATCCCCAGAAACAAAAGCCGTTGTGAGGGGTATAAGTGAGACTTTGGGAAATTCAGGATCCACCCGTGACGAATCAGAAGGTCCTGTGTCATCCGGATATTCTGAAGCAACAGTTCTGCCGAGCTCGCTTTTATCAGTAGATCGTCCAGATAGGGAACAATCGTCACACCCTGCTTCCGAAGTAGGGCCATCATGACCGCCATGACCTTTGTGAACACTCTGGGAGCAGAAGAGAGACCGAAAGGAAGGGCCTGGAACTGGAAATGAGCGTCCCGTATTGCGAACCGGAGAAACGCCTGATGAGGAGGCCAAATGGGAACATGCAAGTATGCCTCCTTGATGTCCAGGGATGCCAGAAACTCGTTTCTTTCCAACCCCGCAATAACAGACTGAAGGGACTCCATCTTGAACTTGAATACCCTCAAATACGGATTGAGATCCTTCAAATTCAGGATTGGCCTGACTGAGCCGTCCGGCTTCGGTACAAGAAACAGGCTTGAGTAATAGCCCTGCTTCTGAAGATGAGAGGGAACAGGGATCACCACCCTTGCGGATAGAAGCTTCTGGACCGCTGCCTGTAAGGCAACTCCTCGGTTGTCGGAAACTGGCAAACACGTGGTAAAAAACCTCTGGGGCGGTTGTTCCTGAAACACGAGCTTGTAACCGCAAGAGATTAGATCCCGGACCCAAGCGTCTGGGCAGGACTGTATCCAGACCTCTTTGAAATCCCACAGACGAGCTCCCACCCTGTGATCCCCCAGGTGGGAGGGAAGCCCGTCATGCGGTGGTAGTGGCAGAGGACTTAACCTCTGACTGGGCTGAGGTTGCGGAGCCTCTACCCCTGCCGCCGCCTCTACCTCTATGGCCACGGAAGGCAGAAGCTCCACCCCTGGCCTCGAAACCTGGAAGGGGCACGAAAGGATCGAAAAGAGGGACCCCTATATGGCCTGCGAGTAGTTGGAGCAGCAGAAGGAAGATAAGTTGACTTACCTCCGGTGGCCTGAGAGATCCAGGCATCCAGATCCTTACCAAACAGAAACTCACCAGCAAAGGGCAACGCTTCTGCCGCCCTTTTGGATTCCGTATCTGCCTGCCACTGCCGGAGCCGGAGAGCTCTGCGGGCCGCAATTGCTAAAGCGGAAATTCTAGCTCCTAGAATACCTATGTCCTTGGACGTCTCGCAAAGGTAAAGGGCTGATTCGCGGATGTGTTCCGCCAACTCTATCAATTGATCCGCTAGTAACTCGTCACGAATTCCAGAGGACAAATGCTCCGCCCAAGCTTCGATCGCCTTGTTGACCCAACAACCTACCTGCGCCGGGCGATGTAATACCCCTGCCGCAGAGTAAATATTTTTTAAGATAGATTCCAACTTCCTATCTGACGCCTCCTTAAGCGAAGTTGCCCCCGGAACCGGTAGGACCGTCTTTTTGGACAGATGAGACACCGAAGGATCCACAATCGGAGAGGTCTCATAACGTGTCCTGCTACCTGCGGGAAAAGGGTAGGAAGACAACAGCTTTCTTGATACCTGAAATTTTGCGTCTGGATGTTTCCAGGCAGCAGTTATGAGCGCATCCAGCTCCTCCGAAACTGGAAAGGTCACCGGCAGGCCTTGGTTGGTGCCAAACCTTGAAGGGCGTAAGGTGTCTTGCTCAGTCTCCTCCACCTGTAATACTGAGCGAATAGCAGTAATAAGAGCCTCTATACCCTGAGCTACTGGTTCAGAGTCTCCGTACACCTGATCCTCATCAGTATCCTGTATATCAGCATCCTGTATATCCTGTACATCTAACCCCGCCTCATCTAATTGAGGCATATCATCGTCAAAGTCCTGTAACACAGAGGCTAGCAATCTCTTTTTAGAAGCGTGTTGAGGGGGCTAAAGGACGGGGCTTGGGAAGGGATCACAGCCCTAGAAAGCCCTTCTACGGACTTTGCTAATGACAGCCCATGCAGGTTCTGGCTCCGGTACCTGGACAAGCTGTCGGAACCGGGCCACCTCCCTGTCTTCCCGAGAGGCTTTAAGTTCCCCAGTCAGCAGGGACATCACCTCCGTTAGTTGTGTCGTCCATGTTGGGACGCTTTGGGGTTCTGAGGAGGGCTGAGCCGATGACTCCTCACCTAAAACCAGAATTTGCTTTTGTGTTGCCTTGAAGCCTTTATTGGCCATGGCAGCACCTACCCTTGAGACCCTTCCCCCACAGGGAAACAGCAATAGTAGAATGGGTGGGAGGGGGGGGAAGCCGGGGAAAAACGCAGCCACAGCAGCCCAATCTGTCCTGCACGATACTCTGTGCAGTGACAGGCTAACTAAGTTATACTAGTGCCAGCAGTGCCCCCTTCCCCACTGTAACAGCTCACTGTGTCCGTGGCCTCCGTCCGTCCCGCGCTGTTGATACAGGAAGTGCTCCGGAGCGCGCACTACATCCAGGCGCGCAGAGCGGGACTAAGCCCCGCCCCCCTGCTCAAAAGCGCCAAGTTCAAACATGCTATGCGCCGCTTTGCCGGATCCCCGTAGCGGCTGTGAGCCGCGCTGGCGGGGATCCGAGCAGGGAGGGAGGAGCTGTAGTGATGAGCGGATTCGGTTTTACTCGGTTCTCAAAACCGAATCTTATTGGCTCACTGATGTCACGTGTTTTGGATAGCCAATAAGATTCGGTTTTGAGAACAGAGTAAAACCGAATCCGCTCATCACTAGGAGGAGGGGGGGAGCGGCGGGCAGCGGTTTTTTTTTTTTTAAATAAATAATAAAATGAATAATAAAACTAATAATAAAAGTCCGATTGTGAGAGGTGGGGGTGTGCTGTGTCAGTCACCCCCTTACAATCCCATTCAAACCCCCCCTTGTCACCATCACTGGGGGGGAAGAGGTACACACTCACCTTTCAGTGGTGGAGGGTGGCCCCGACACACGCCGCGGTGTCCGGCCGCTGATACTCACCGCTGTCGTGCTGCCGGAAATCTTCTGCTGGATGGAGTGGCCCCGACACGCGCCGCACGCAGCGGTGTCCGGCCATCTCAGGAGAGCTCAGTGTCTCCCTCAGCCGGGGCCCATCCCGAGCCGCACGCAGCTGCGATGGGACCCCGCCGGCAGCTCCCGCGGTGCAGACTGGCAGTGGCAGAGCTGCCAGTCTGAGTGTGTGAAAGAAAAAGAAAAATAAATAAAAAATAAAAATTCTTTCAGCTAAACCCAAGTGAACCAGCTCCCTTGGGCACAAATTAAAGACTGGCTTGGAGGGGACATAGTAGGGGAGGAGCTAGCCACAGTGTTACAATTTTTAAAGTGCCAGCTCCCAATTACTGCCTACTATTTCCCCATTGTAACTGTACTCCAGTGGCCCCTAGTGGATGAAGGAGAAAAGGGAGTACTGTTAGAGATAAAGCTAGGATATAGACAGCAGCTAAAAGAACCAGTTGGAAAAGGCCACTCCACGAACACATGTGTATGCCATATGGGCAACCTGCCCGATATGGCGCTGGATGCAAAGCTCATAGTGCCAAGAACTTTAGCCCCAGCACAATCTAGTTTAAAACTTAGGAAAGGGAAGCAGATTCTAAGAGAACTGTGGAGAGACTGTCCTCCTTGGGTTGCATCTTACTTGGACCAGAGCTGGATAAGCCAGACGACCAAGAGAAAATAATAGTTTTAGACTTCTCTTTAATCTCTGGAACTTGTCAGGGTTTTGCAGACAAATGTTCACAAGACTGAGCAAAAGGCGGAGAGAATATTTTCTCTCTGTAATACAAACAAGAGAAATTTGGGTGGTGTCTAACCAAATCATTTGCTACTGTAGGTTGATTACCGTTGTAATTTGCCAGTGCTATATTGAGTACGGCAGCTTATTCTCCAAGTTGTGACGGCGCATGCTACCAGATTATTAAGTAAGAAACTATGCTGAGCTGTCCAGTCCAAGAAAGTTTTACATATTTTGCATCAAATGCTGCTTCTATTATGATAGAAGGTATTTTCACCGGTATATAGTCAAAAGGCTGACCATCACAATACAGAGTTTCATAATATCAACAGTTATGATGTCGACAAGCAACGTGTCAGCAGTCTCAGAATGTGTACATTGTGATTAGGCTGTGAGGGGGATAAGGGTAGAGTTTACCAAACTCCACCATTGCAGTCCAGAATTTCAGATCCATGCCGGAGTCTAGATGGTTAAATTAAATTGACTAAGGTACTAGTTGAGTCACCTGTGCTCAAGTATGGATATCCTTACAATCTGGACTGCAATGGCGGAGATTTGGAAACACTGGGTTAGTCACTAGAGGGAGAGTTAGGGGAGAATACTTACCCATTCGCCGGAGGATTGAATGTCTGACCCGAAAGGGGATGGTCACATGACTGCCATGAATGCGGAAGATGCTCCTGGACCCGTCAGTAGCAGGTAAGTTACTGCTGGGCCACCAGGGACGTTATGTCGACATTCTAACTTGTCAACATTTCACCACCCTCAAAATGATGGTCAACATGGTTAACATCAACATTATGACCATACCAACATTCTCATGAATTTGGCTCTCAATTTAGATATATTAATATATGCTATAGTTATGCAACATAATAAGCAATTATGTGACCCAAAGTAGGTGCAATTATAATGCAGCATTAGGGAGCACCAGATCAGAGATACAGTGACAAGGGAGAAATATTTATCCTATAATTGTCTTAGATCAGTGGTTCCCAAACGCGGTCCTCAAGGCACTGATCTTAAGGTTATACATGCTTAGGCACAGGTGACAATCAGTACCTCTGTCAGTTTATACCATCAGCGCAGAAGCAGGGATATCCTGCACTGTGGGTGCCTTGAGAGCTGCATTTGGGAACCGCTGCCCTAGAAAGAGCTCCAGGGGTTCCCCCAGTATTCCTTTGCTGTTCTTGCACTTAGAGAATAAAACTGAGACACGCTGAGGAGGGAAGTACAACCAGAAGCGGAAAATAGAGACCCCAGCTTCTAAATGTGGTCCTCCTGCTCACATCCCTCACTGTGACATACTGCAGATTTGCCTGTTGTATACTACAGAACTGGGAACACTGTTGCACAGAGCAGCCAGTGGGACTTCTGCTAGAGGTACCACCAGGACACAAAGATACATGATAGTGAAGCTTCAAGAACCAACCTTCAACTACCCATAAGCTGCTTTACTTCAGGGGTATCTAAAACAGCTAATCACATTAAGACACAACTTGTTTATAGCATACCTAAAGCACACTGCTTCAAATATTAAACTCTGTGCTCATTTGCAAGCGTATCAAGCCTATTCAGTGAGGGTCATAACTTCTAGGAGTTAAGGGTTTCAGCTTTTAAATTAGCAAGAAAGGTTTGCCGATCTAGAAGTCAGTTATAAGCTGTATGCGGAGACCCAGTCACTGGGATGGACAGACCTACTCTAGAGGAATAGGTCTTTGCAGCAGAAACACAATTATTTTTTTTCTGAAAACAGTCTTTGTTCCCTAACAGTCTGAAAGTGCTTTATCTTTCAGCAAAATCATCATTCATTTCTACCATCTGTTACCTGCAGTAGTTTCATTAATTAATCGTAGACAGTTCAACCCAGCGATCTGTGTGGCATCCATGACAGACCTCCTCTCTGCATCAGTGAAGAAGCATGGGACCTGAAATTATGGAAGTACAAATTAATGAATGCAAAGCACAATGCAGTTTCTATATATTCCCCACGTATAGGAAAATAAGATTTTACTTACCGGTAAATTATTTCTCGTAGTCCGTAGAGGATGCTGGGACTCCGTAAGGACCATGGGGAATAGACTGGCTCCGCAGATCGGGCACTTTAAGAAAGCTTTGGATTCTGGGTGTGCACTGGCTCCTCCTTCTATGCCCCTCCTCCAGACCTCAGTTAGGGAAACTGTGCCCAGAGGAGATGGACAGTACGAGGAAGGATTTTTGTAAATCTAAGGGCGAGATCCATACCAGCCACACCGTATAACTTGTGATAAACTACCCAGTTAACAGTATGAACAACATAGCCACGGTTCAACCGATAAACTAGAACATAACCCTTATGTAAGCAATAACTATATACAAGTCTTTCAGAAGAAGTCCGCACTTGGGACGGGCGCCCAGCATCCTCTACGGACTACGAGAAAGATTTACCGGTAAGTAAAATCTTATTTTCTCTAACGTCCTTGAGAATACTGGGACTCCGTAAGGACCATGGGGATTATACCAAAGCTCCCAAACGGGCGGGAGAGTGCGGATGACTCTGCAGCACCGATTGAGCAAACAGGAGGTCCTCCTCAGCCAGGGTATCAAACTTATAGAACTTTACAAAGGTGTTAGACCCCGACCAAGTAGCTGCTCGGCACAACTGTAATGCCGAGACCCCTCGGGCAGCCGCCCAAGAAGAGCCCACTTTCCTAGTGGAATGGGCCTTAACAGATTTCGGTAACAGCAATCCTGCCGTAGAATGCGCCTGCTGAATCGTGTTACAGATCCAGCGAACAATAGTCTGCTTTGAAGCAGGAGCGCCAACCTTGTTGGCCGCATACAGAATAAACAGAGCTTCAGACTTCCTGATTGTAGCCGTTCGGGTCACATAAATCTTCAAAGCCCTGACCACATCCAGGGACTCTGAATCCTCCAAGTCCCATGTAGCCACAGGCACGACAATAAGTTGGTTCATATGAAAAGAGGAGACCACCTTTGGCAGAAATTGAGGACGAGTCCTCAACTCTGCCATACCCACGTGAAAAACCAAGTATGGGCTTTTATGTGATAAAGCCACCAATTCTGAAACACGTCTAGCCGAAGCTAATGCCAACAACATGACCACTTTCCACGTGAAGTATTTCAACTCCACAGTTTTGAGTGGTTCAAACCAAGATGACTTGAGGAAACATAACACCACGTTAAGATCCCAAGACGCCACCGGAGGCACAAAGGGAGGCTGAATATGCAGCACCCCCTTCACAAAAGTCTGTACTTCAGGAAGAGAGGCTAATCCTCTTTGAAAGAAAATGGCTAAGGCCGAAATTTGGACCTTTATGGACCCTAATTTTAGGCCCAAAGTCACTCCTGTTTGAAGGAAGTGAAGCAGACGGCCCAAATGGAACTCCTCCGTAGGAGCAGCTCTGGCCTCACACCAAGAAACATATTTCCGCCATATACGGTGAATGTTTTAACGTCACGTCTTTCCTAGCCTTGATCAGGGTAGGAATAACTTCCTCCGGAATTCCTTTTTCCGCTAGGATCCGGCGTTCAACCGCCATGCCGTCAAACGCAGCCGCGGTAAGTCTTGGAACAGACAGGGCCCCTGCCGCAGCAGGTCCTGCCTTAGAGGAAGAGGCCACGGATCTTCTGTGAGCAACTCTTGCAGTTCCGGATACCAAGTCCTCCGTGGCCAATCTGGAACAATGAGGATTGTTCTGACCCTGCTCATTCATATTATTCTCAACACTTTGGGTATGAGAGGAAGAGGAGGAAACACATAGACCGATCTGAACACCCAAGGTGTCACCAGAGCGTCTACCGCTACCGCCTGAGGGTCCCTTGACCTGGCGCAAGACCGCTTTAGCTTTTTGTTGAGACGGGATGCCATCATGTCGATTTGAGGCAGTCCCCATCGATCCGTAATCTGTGCGAAGACTTCTTGATGAAGTCCCCACTCTCCCGGATGCAGGTCGTGCCTGCTGAGGAAGTCCGCCTCCCAGTTATCCACCCCCGGGATGAACACTGCTGATAGCGCGCTTACATGGCCTTCCGCCCAGCGTAGAATCCTGGTCGCTTCTGCCATGGCCACTCTGCTCCTTGTTCCGCCTTGCCGGTTTATATGAGCCACTGCCGTGACGTTGTCCGACTGAATCAGAACCGGTTTTCTCCGAAGCAATTCCTCCGCTTGACACACGGCGTTGTATATGGCCCTCAACTCCAGGACGTTGATGTGGAGACAAGTCTCTAGGTTTGACCAGAGACCTTGGAAATTTCTTCCCAGCCTCGGAGGCTCGCGTCCGTGGTCACCAGGACCCAGTCCTGAATGCCGAACCTGCGACCCTCTAGCAGGTGAGCACTGTACAGCCACCACAGGAGAGATACCCTGGTCCTGGGAGACAGGGTGATCCTTTGATGCATTCGTAAATGGGACCCGGACCACTTGTCAAAGAGGTCCCATTGAAAGGTCCTCGCATGGAACCTGCCAAAAGGGATGGCCTCGTAAGAAGCCACCATCTTCCCAAGGACCCGTGTGCAATGATGCACTGAAACCTTTTTTGGTTTTAATAGGTTCCTGACCATGGCTATGAGCTCCTGAACCTTTTCGATCGGAAGAAAAACTTTTCTGGTCTGTGTCTAGAATCAGGCCCAAAAAGGTCAGACGCGTTGTAGGGACTAGCTGGGACTTCGTTATATTGAGTATCCAGCCGTGTATCTGCAACGTCTTCATGGACAGAGACACGCTGTCCAGCAACTTATCCCATACTTGGACGATCTCGTCATAAAGGCGAGATCTCGGGAGAATTGTGACCCCCTGCCTGCGCAGGAGCACCATAATTTCCGCCATTACCTTGGTGAAAATCCTCGGGGCCGTGGAAAGCCCAAACGGCAACGTCTGAAATTGGTAGCGACAGTCCTGCACTGCAAATCTCAGAAACGCCTGATGAGGGGGGAATATCGGAACATGAAGGTATGCATCCTTTATGTCCAGGGACACCATCCAATCCCCCCCCTCCAGGCTGGCGATGACCGCCCTGAGTGATTCCATCTTGAACTTGAACCTCTTCAAGTACAGGTTCAGAGATTTTAGGTTTCAAATGGGTCTGACCGAACCGTCCGGTTTCGGAACCACAAACAGGGTCGAGTAATATCCCTCTCCTTGCTGGAGATTAGGAACTGTGACAATCACCTGTTGAATATACAATTTTTGGATTGCTGCCAACACTAGCTCCCTCTCTGACGGGGAAGCCGGCAGAGCCGATTTGAAAAACCGAGGAGGCAAGTCTTCGAATTCCAGCCTGTATCCCTGAGAAACAATCTCTAATGCCCAGGGATCCACCTGCGAGTGAACCCAGACGTGGCTGAAAAAACGAAGACGAGCTCCCACTAGATCTGCCTCCCCCCGGGAAGCCCCAGCGTCATGCGGTGGACTTTACAGAGGCAGGGGAGGACTTTTGCTCTTGGGAACTAGCTGTGTGCAGCTTCTTTCCCCTGCCTTTCCCCCTAGCAACAAAGGACGATCCCCGTACCTTTTTGTTTTTATTGGAACGAAAGGACTGCATTTGATAATGAGGTGCCTTTTTTGTATGCTGCGGGGTAACATAAGGTAAGAAATTCGACTTACCAGCCGTAGCGACAAGGTCCGAGAGGCCGTTTCCAAACAACTCCTCCCCTTTGTAAGGCAAGGACTCCATATGCCGCTTTGAATCGGCATCTCCCGTCCACTGTCGGGTCCACAAGAGCCGCCTAGAAGAAATAGACATAGCATTTATTCTGAAGCTTAATAAACAAAGGTCTCTCTGAGCATCTCTCATATACAAGGCAGCATCTCTGATATGCTCTATGGTCATTTGAATAGCATCCCTATCTAAGGTGGCAATTTCCGTAGATAAGGAATCTGCCCATGACACAACCGCACTACAAACCCAGGCCGACGCCGAAGCCGGTACCTGAATGAGTGTAAATGTGCTTCAAGGTAATTTCCTGCCTGCGTTAACCAGGTTCCTTGAGGGAAGCCGTATCCTGAGAAGGCAGTGCCACCTTTTTGGACAAGCGTGTCAGCTCCTTGTCTACTTTAGGCGAAGAATCCCAGCGTATCCTATCAGTTTGTGGAAAAGGATACGCCATAAGAACCCTTTTGGGAACTTGTGGTCTCCTATCTGGAGAGTCCCAAGCCTTTTCGCACAATTCACTTAGTTCAAATGAGGATGGAAAGGTGACTTCAGGCTTTTTCCCTTTATACATGTGTACCCTCGTGTCAGGGACCGGGGGTTCTTCAGTAATATGCAAAACCTCTAATGGCAATCATTTCCCGAATACCTTTTGCCACCTTCGGCTGTAATTTTGTATCTTCATAGTCGACACTAGAGTCAGTATCTGTGTCATCGATCTGGGATATGGTGCGCTTCTGAGACCCCGAAGGGCCTGGCGCCCCAGGGACGGGCATGGACTGGCTACCTGACTGATCCCTAGCTTCTGCCTTGTCTAACCTTTTATGCAATAGATTGTCTTGAATGTAAATATCATTCAGCATATCCACCCATTCCGGTGTCGGCGTTGCCGACGGCGACATGACATTCAAGCACTCCCCCTCCACATTAAGCGAGCCTTCCTCGTCAAACATGTCGACACACGCGTACCGACACTTCACACACACAGGGAACCCCTTTCCTGAAGACAGTATCCCTGTCAAGGCCCTTTGGAGAGACAGAGTATGCCAGCACACATCCCAGCGCAATGATCCTAGAGACCAACACAAAATGTTTTTCCCCAGCAGCGATGTATATCAGGATTTTGGTACTTACCGATAAATCCCTTTCTCCGATTCCACAGGGGCCACTGGAGCGTAGTTACAATGGGGAAATAGTAGGCAGTAATTGGGAGCTGGCACTTTAATATTTCAACACTGAGGCTAGCTCCTCCCCTACTATCTCCCCTCCAAGCCAGTCTACGTAAAACTGTGCCCGAGGAGAGCTGTAATAAACAAACCTTAAGGTAGAGGAGGTTAATGACGCCCTGTAAACCAGGAGAACACAAACCAAACCTGGAACAGAACTTAACAAAAAACAGGTTAGCCTGAACTCAACCAGCAGTCATATAGTGATCTGCAAACAGTTAAGCAAAAAACAAGGAGGAACAGCGCTGGGCGGGCGTCCAGTGGCCCCTGTGGAATCTGAGAAAGGGATTTATCGGTAAGTACCAAAATCCTGATTTCTCCTTCATCCACTAGGGGCCACTGGAGCGTAGTTACAATGGGGACGTCCCAGAGCTCCCAAAACGGGTGGGAGAGCGCCGAGAGTCCTGTTAAACCGCTCGGCCAAACTGTGATGCAGAGGCCGCAAAAGTGTCAAACTAGTAGAATTTGACAAAACGAATGTCGGTCCGACCAAGTAGCCGCTCGACAAAGTATTCATGGAGACCCCACGGGCAGCCGCCCACGAAGGTCCCACAACACGCGTAGAGTGCGATGAAAAGGAAAGCGGAGGCTCCCGAGCAACCGCCAAGAAGACCGTCTGATGGTCAGATGTATCCAACAGCCCAGCGTATGCTGGAACCCCGGCTATTAAGTACGTGAGCATCGTACAGAACAAAGAAGAAAACACTTCGTCGAATAGCCTAAATTCTCTGTCGAGAAAGTCGGTGAGCCCTGACAACATTCAAAAAGGGCCAAAAACACTAGTGTCAGATTTATATGAAAAACGGACATCCCTTCTGGAAGAAACGACCGCTGAGTCTGAAACTCAGCCGGGGAAGTTGCCAATAGAGTACTCCCTGAAAGAGCCTGAACTTACAGCCGCCAGGCTCATCTCTTTTGGAAGAAAACCGAAAGGACAGAGACTTAAAATTCAGGTCAATATAGTTTGAAGCGCAGCCGAGCAAAAACCTCCCAGAGAAACCCAAGATGACGGCTGAATGGTAACTGAAAGAAGGGGAAAACCCCTATTATCCTCACTATGCCCTATAAAGTTTTCCAAAAGTGGCAAAAGCGAGAAGAGGTAACAGACTTCTGAAATCGGGGCCCAGTAGGCATAACCGAACTAGGGAACTCCTCCCTTCTGAGGTCTCGTGAACAGTCACGCGGTTAAACGAACTCAGTGTAAGATTGAACAAAGAAAAGGACCCTGTTGAAGTAGACAGTCCAGTCGAGGTAGGAGCCAAGGCTCCTCTACTGACAACAGGTACAGGCTGGATCTTTAAGTCATGCGTGGCCCAACCGGAGCCACCGAGAGGACTAGCGCGCATTCTCCCCTCCTGTGTTACCGAAAGTGAGGTAGAAATAGACAAGGAGGCAGGATAGACTAACCAGAAACTCCAAGGAGCCCTAAGGGCATCCTCGGCTACTGCCGCCAGAGCTCACGTCCGAGAGTAGTAAAGGGTTAAAGAGTCAGTCAGAACGCCCTGAGGTCGATCCGAAATCTCCGCCAACAGCGGACCAGCTGACAAAACTCCGGGGAATGTCTTCTCACCCGGGAGTCTGACCTGGCGGCTTGACCTGGAATAAAGATTGTTGTCCTCCGCTCAGAGGGGAATGTAGGCGACCACACATTGCGTCGCAACTTGACCGACGAGAGAGAGTACCTGGTGCCAAGGAAGGGAAAAAAATCCTCTGACGGACCGGGTTGAGAAACGTCTACTAGGAGCATAAATTGGATCCGTGTCGAACCCGAAACTCCTGGATCCTTCGGATATTCAGAAGCCACCTAATCTGCATAGTGGGATACTAGCAGTAGATTGTCCAATTTTGGAACTAACATCACTTCCTGCCGTTGAAAAAGTTATTCTGTGATCTTCCCGAACCCGTGGGAGCAGAAGAGAGATCGAATGGAAAGGACTGACCGTGAAAATGAGTATCCTGTAATGCGAATATGAGAAAAGCCCGATGAGGAAACCCAACGGAGTTCATTAAACCGGCATCCCTGAAGACAAGGAACGCGTAAAACCCACTTTCTTGTTCAAAACTAGCAATCACAGACTGAAAGGATTCTAAGGCTAGAATAGGCCTGGCCGAGCCATCTGGCTTCGGCACGTGAAAAGAAAACAAAGGTCTGAGAACCGTTCTGATTCAAATGATATGTGACAACAGGAATCAACACCCTATGCGGTTAGAAGCATATGGAGCGCCGCCTGCAGTATGACTCTTGACATCGTAAACCGGCCGACCCTTGCCGAGGGACCCCTGAGACGGTTGGACTCCAAAATCGAGTCTGTAACCGCCCAAGCCTTCCCAGTCCTCCCAGAAAGACCACAGACCTGCGTCTACCCTGGGACCTCCCAGGTGGTAGGAAGGTCTGACCTGTGGGTGTGTTGGAGGACCTAAAATCAGACTGGACCGAGGATGCTGAACCTCTGCTTCAGCCCGTTACCATGAGATCCCTTGGTGACGGAGATACCGCCCCTGACATGGAGTCGAAACCCTGAAAGGGCACGGAAAGATCTAAAGGAAGGACCTGTAAATATCAGTCTTGGAGCTGGGGCAGCCGTAGGGGAAAGAAAAGTAGACTTACCCCAATGGTTCAGAGAAATCATGCAGGAAGTTACTTCCCGTGAACCATCTGCCCATTAGGATTCCCTGTTCGCCTGCTACTGTCGCAGCCCCAGAGGTCGTCGGGTTAAGACAGCCCAAGCGAAAATGCAGGTTCCGAGTATACAGACGTGGAGACCTCAAAAGAATATAAAGCAGAATCGTGACTCTGATCTGTCCCAAAGCATCAGTTGATCCTGATGCAAATCATCCTGTAACCTAGAGTACAATTGTTCCACAACCTACCTGCTCCGGACAAGGTCGAACCCCTGCTGCGGCATATGTCTCTCAGATGGATCCTTCAGCAAGGTTGCCCCAGGAAAACGGCAGCTTGCTGGACCGGCGATACAGTGAGGGGTATACCCTGGAGAGGTCCGATATCGTTTCCTGCTATCTGCGGGAAAAGGATAGGCAAACAAACATTGTTTGATACCTGAAATTGTGCATTCGGATGTCTCCCGGCCGCCTACCGGATCCGAAACTGAACAAGTCGCCGTCATTTCCTCCTTGGAGTCAAACCCCGGGGGACCTGAAGAGTCAGACTCCTTTACCTGCAGCACCAGACGAACTGCTGTTCAATACGCCTCAATATCCTGAGATACTGGTTCAGACTCCACGAAACATAATCAGTATCCTGGACATCTATCGCCTCCTTAAAGAGAGGCCTCTCATCTGCAGTGTAACATGGAAGGTTAGCAAGGTTCTTTTAGAAACCTGGAGAGGAGAAATGACGTACAGGGTCTCTGGTTAATAGTGACATTACCTGCATAATCTGAGCTGTTCAAAAAGTAGCGTGCTGTAGCTGCGTTGAGGGCTGAACAGATGGCTTCACCGCACAATCCACACCTAACAGGGATTTGTCCCAGGTGATACGAACGAAAAGAGAAAAGGTGGGTTAAAGAAGCATAGCCCTATGTAATGTCTGCACTATAACGTGCAGTGACAGATATGTTTCAAATAAACTTATGTCTGGAGCAGCAGAGACCTGAACTTGTAACGCTGTGCTGCGGGTTAGGAGTCTTAGCCACTAGGCTATGAGAGCTCCTCTTAAGTTTTTTTTTTTTTATAAATGTCCCTGCTACTAGCGTACTGAGCCACAGCGGCTATTCTTCTGATGCCACACACAGTCCCCCAAATTACAAATAGCATTATTTGTACCGATAAATTAAGAAGCACTGGTGCAACACATGTTTCTCGGAGGCTCTGCTGGTTTCTCAAAATGGCGGCCCGCCTGCGAGAAAATCAAGGGGAAAATGTTATGTGGCAAGAGCTATGTGGAAATGTGAACCCAGGTCTGTGTTATTATTAAACATTGTGGAAGGGTTTTGATGTATGTATGTATGTATGTATGTATGTATGTATGTATGTATGTATGTATATGGTATATATATGGTATATATATATATATATATATATATATATATATATATATGGTATATATATATATATATGGTATATATATATATATATATATATGGTATATATATATATATATATATATATATATATATAGAAAAACAAATGGTGCCGGCTCTCCCATCAGCTGTGCAATCATGCACCGGGTGTCCGCATATAAACAGCAGTATGTACAAAACAATGAGCGGCACTCACGGCGTCTTGTTAAATGATGCAGTCAGAGACAGTCAGTCCTTAGCAACGTTTCAATGCTTTATGCATTTTTCTCAAGCTTACAAACATTAAAAAGTAACTCACCTATATACCATGATCACCACCTGTGCAAATCATCGTGGAACCGGAAGGTGGTCCCACCGCCCGTCTCCACGACGCTGACGCGATCCTAACCTCACGTCATCAATTGTGCGCCCATCACCATGACTACAACATAACGGAACATAGAATGCTGCATGTAACAATCTATACGATCTCAAATACTGCTGACAATGTAACTTGTTAAAATAAAGTAAGCATTGAAACGTTGCTAAGGACTGACTGTCTCTGACTGCATCATTTAACAAGACGCCGTGAGTGCCGCTCATTGTTTTGTACATACTGCTGTTTATATGCGGACACCCGGTGCATGATTGCACAGCTGATGGGAGAGCCGGCACCATTTGTTTTTCTAGATACTAGCCTTACCGCAGACAGGCGGAGTGGCTACTTTGCAAGGCTCACCAGCGAGTTTGTTTTTATAATATCTACAGTTTCTCATCCTCCATTGGGCACCCCTGCTGTGGGGCCTTTTTGTGTTTCATCCAGTTGTCACACAAGGACAGACTGTTTATTTATTTTTTATACCTGCACGGGGTTTTTTGTTACAGTTTGACGACTAAATACGGAC
The DNA here is from genome assembly GCF_028390025.1 of Pseudophryne corroboree. Classification (NCBI taxonomy): domain Eukaryota; kingdom Metazoa; phylum Chordata; class Amphibia; order Anura; family Myobatrachidae; genus Pseudophryne; species Pseudophryne corroboree. Next base: position 637,623,776 of record NC_086449.1, read on the forward strand.
ATTTGATTTCTGCTGTATATTTCCTATTATCACAATATGGCGACTGGTACTGGAAATAGTGAAGTCTTGAGCGGTTTCATGCCACGTATTAGCCCCTTGGGGGTTACACATATGTACTCCGAATCAGAAGCGGAGGAGATCTTATATACAGCAGCCTTAGAAGACCAAGCAGAGGCACGTTCATTGGATATCATATACCGTAATTTGCTTAAACATAAACGCAAAGAAATAGATTTTCTTTATCATTGTCTATCATTGAGTGAGTACTATAGAGCTAAAAAAATCCCGCGGGGTTTAAGAATTGCCAACTCACCTACAATTGGTAGACATGATCCCATTTTCTGCAGAAAATGGGTAGGTATCATGAACCGCTGCTCAATGGATCTCATGCTGCTGATTATAGAGCAAAGTACTAAAGAAATGAACTTGGTAAAAGAAAAAATTTCCATCTTGGAAGCCGCACATAAAGTAGCTTTGGAAGCTGATTCTGCCAACAATTGGTATGAAAAATTAAATAACCAGTTGCAGGCTTATAAAAGAGACCTTATTAAATTCAAAGCGGATAAAAAAATGAAAGTTGACCAAGACTATGAAAACAACAATGTCTATCGTTGGAATGACAATCCACGGCAGAGTTATAACCGCAAACCTTTTTTCCGCCGCCGCCAGGATAAGCGACAACAGGGTGACTCGTCTAATGAATATACTTCAACGGCTAGTGAATCTGACACGCAGTTGTTATCTTCCCAAACAAGTGGCCCTTTAGGTGCACAGACCAGAGCCAAGGCAAGAGACGACCTAGACACAGATTATACACCAGACGGGGCCAACAGTGGAGAAGGCAAAGGCAGGGGCAGAGGCCGAGGCAGGGGTACCAAACCCCCCAAAACGACGAAAGCCAAGTCAGCTCGATAATTAATCTTTCGGACTATGAGCTTAATGATATCGAGAAACAGGTCCTTAGCAAAGGACTATCCTTTGTACCTTTATCCAAACCCCAGCCCCTCCAATGGTCAATTGAGAAACATAAGTTGCATAGAACACTCAAATTAAAGGAGTTTTTTGCTAAATCAGTTTCCAATCCGTGCTTGGTGAAGGAGGACGCACCAATTAAAATTCCTGACAAGTTAAAGAAGATCTTGCCAAGATCAACTTTTGATCCCCAGTCGCATAATGCGTCAATTCGCACATTTATGCGTTTAGTCGAACAAGACTGTGATCCATTAATTAAACACCCCCCTTTGGTACGTGATAATTTGACCAGGGGTCAGCGAGAGGCTCTTATGGAACTAGCTGCGAATAAGAATCTTATATTCAGACCCGCCGATAAAGGCGGTGCCTTGGTGATACAGAACTTGCGAGACTATAAAGAAGAGATTGTCTCACAATTAAGTGATGGGGATACGTATCGTTTGTTACCCAATGACCCTACAGGTTTATATGTCAAGGAACTTACTAATTGCCTGGATACTGCAGTGGCGGAGGGGTTACTTCCTTTAGAAGTTAAAAATGCCCTTGTTCCATCTCACCCAGTGGTGCCACTGTTATATACGACACCAAAGATACATAAAAGGTTGCAGAGGCCCCCTGGTCGACCTATCATTTCGGCCAGGGGTTCTCTGTTTCAGCCTGTATCTATCTTCCTAGATGACATATTGCAGCCTTTTATACAACGCATGCCTAGATATCTTCTTGATACCAGTACCTTACTTAGACGATTGGAAGCCATGCCACCATTACCCACTGATATAGTTCTCTGCACAATTGATGTGCAGAGCCTATATACAGTGATTCCACATACAGAAGGTCTGGCAGCTGTAGAGATGTTTCTTAATACACAGCCCGATTATGATGGTCCTGATATATCATTGTTTTTGAAATTACTGAAAATGACCCTATTAAAAAATTATTTTTTGTATGACGGCAAATATTATCTTCAATGCCGAGGGTGTGCGATGGGGTCCAGTGTGGCCCCATCGTATTCCAATATTTATATGTTTGGTGTGGAGGAGGAGATATTTTTTGTTGATGCTGAAATATCATCTCATATCCAATTTTTTTGCAGGTATATTGATGACCTGCTTATTATATGGAAGGGCCCCCAAAATCTTTTGATAGATATCATTAATCAGCACAACTCCAAAATACATCCCATTAAATTTACTTTCACCATGGACCCTAAGAGTATCCAATTTTTGGATGTACAGATCTCCATAGTTGATAACAAGATCTCTACCTCCATCTACACTAAACCCACTGACCGAAATAATTTACTTCATTTTTCAAGTTGTCACCCCTTACCATTAAAAAGAGGATTGCCTTACTCGCAATTCTTGCGGGTCCAAAGAATTACGTCGGATCCAACATTAGCCAGAGAACAAATGTGTGTCATGTACCAGAAGTTTATCAACCGGGGTTACTGTCCTAAACTTCTGGATCAGGCACTAAATAAGGCATTGGCAATGGACCGACACATGTTACTTCAGCAGAGTAAGAAGTCTAATTTAGTAAGTGTTGTTCCATGGGTCAATAATTTTAATTCAGTTAGTCAAAGTATTCAGGGTTCAGTTAAGAAACATTGGCACATTATCCAATCAGATCAGGATCTTCAGTTAACAAATTGTAGGCTTATGCCCAGCTACAAGCGTAATAAAAATTTACGCGATTATTTGGTTAAATCAGATGTTTCAAATATTGCTGAACAGTCTTCTCTTTTTGGTGTCAGAAAAGGTTGCTATAGGTGCACATGCACCACGTGCCAGTACCTTATACCAGGCAGCACGTTCCAACATCCCCATACTGGTCGGACATTTCATATACGGTACCGACTTTCTTGTACATCAAAATATGTGGTGTATCAGTTGGTGTGCCCCTGTGGACTGTCATATATAGGTAAAACAGAGCGAATGTTTAAGGAACGTATGACAGTCCACAGGTCGGCCATAAAAGCTGCTATATCCACGGGTAAAAGTGAACAGCCGGTAGCACGGCATTTTGCCGTGGCCCGACATTCCCTTGCATCTTTGAAATATAGGATGATTGACCAGGTACAACCTTCCCTCAGAGGGGGTAATCGAGGGCTACAGCTCCTTAGAATGGAATCACAGTGGATCCAGCGTATGGATACTGTGTCACCTCGGGGCCTTAATGAGCACCTAGGGCTCAATTGTTTTATGTAATATGCTTAGATTTTTTTGTTCATCAGTTTGTATTTTATTAAGATTAGTATGATCAATGTGTGGTGTGGTGCCACAGTGTTTCTCACTCGGTTTCTTGGTGTGAGTAACTTTATCCATTATTGCATATTACAATGGTTACCTGGTTGTGAACTTTATTTTAACAAGTTACATTGTCAGCAGTATTTGAGATCGTATAGATTGTTACATGCAGCATTCTATGTTCCGTTATGTTGTAGTCATGGTGATGGGCGCACAATTGATGACGTGAGGTTAGGATCGCGTCAGCGTCGTGGAGACGGGCGGTGGGACCACCTTCCGGTTCCACGATGATTTGCACAGGTGGTGATCATGGTATATAGGTGAGTTACTTTTTAATGTTTGTAAGCTTGAGAAAAATGCATAAAGCATTGAAACGTTGCTAAGGACTGACTGTCTCTGACTGCATCATTTAACAAGACGCCGTGAGTGCCGCTCATTGTTTTGTACATACTGCTATATATATATATATATATATATATATATATATATATATATATATATGGTATATATATATGGTATATATATATATATATATATATATATATATATATGGTATATATATATATATATATATATATATATATATGGTATATATATATATATATATATATATATATATGGTATATATATATATATGGTATATATATATATATATATATGGTATATATATATATATATGGTATATATATATATATATATATATATATATATATGGTATATATATATATGGTATATATATATATATGGTATATATATATATATATGGTATATATATATATATATATGGTATATATATATATATATATATATGGTATATATATATATATATATATATATATATATATATATATATATATATGGTATATATATATATATATATATATATATATATGGTATATATATATATATATATATATATATGGTATATATATATGGTATGATATATATATATTATATATATATATATATATATATATATATATATATATACATATACATACACATACACACACACACATATATATATATACATACATACATACATACACACACACACACACACACACACATCTATATCTCATACATACCCCTATTGAACCCAATAGGGTAGAGAAATACATATGTCCGGGTGATATAAATACATTACATATATATCTATACACATAGTGAACCCAATAGGGTAGAGAAAAACATATTCCAGGGTGATATAAATATACACTCCTAGCCAATAGGGTAGAGAAAACCTGGGTTCCTGCTTAATATGCTATACTAGTGTCTATGCAACTAGATACCTTGTTGAGCTGAGACACAGCTCCTGTTACAGAGCAGGCTTCCTCTATGAAATGCCCGGCAAAGGTCTCCCCTGCAGGGAGAGATCCCTCTGGGCTATAGAGCACTGTTAGCAGCGGCCGGGGAGCCCGCTGAGGAAAGCGGGATTAAGGTCCTTCCCCTCCTTATGTATCATGCACAGTACAGCCAGGCATGATACTATGTCAGTGTAGGGGAAGGAGCTTTCAGAAGCCGTGATTGAAGCGGTGAGCGGCATGCTGCAGCGGCCGGGGAGCGGGAGCGCTGAGCCCGCTGTACAGAGCGGGAGTTAGCTCCACCCCCCCGTTTTGTCGCCAAATTTAAAACTAACCCGCTTCAGTGTAGCTTAAGCGGTGAGCGTCCTGTATCCCCCGCCGGCAATGTATGCCGCGGCCGGGAAGCGCTGAGCCCTCTGCACAGAGCGGGCGCTGTGCAGAGCGGGCTAAAGCTCCGCCCCCACCTCAATGGCGCCCATTTTAAATTTTAAGCAAAGGCTTTTATTAGAGGGGAGCCGGGATCTCTCTGGGTGAGTGCCCCCACAAATGCCCTCTATCACTCAGCACACTGCACAGTTAAATTGAGTAAATAAACAGTGGGCACACTGTAAATGTAAAATTATACAACAGTGGAGGGGGAGAAATTGTACTCACCGCTGTCCCGATGTAGTTGCCCTGACACGCGCCGCACGCAGCGGTGTCCGGCCACTGATACTCACCGCTGCCATGCTGCCGGAATCTTCTTGCTGGTAGAGCGGCCCCGACACGCGCCGCATGCAGCGGTGTCCGGCCAGCTCAGGAGAGCTCAATGTCTCCATCAGCCAGGGCCCATCCCGAGCCGCACGCAGCTGCGATGGGACCCCGCCGGCAGCTTCCCGCGGTGCAGACTGGCAGTGGCAGAGCTGCCAGTCTGTGAGTGTAAGTAAGAAAAATAAAAATAATAAAGAAAAAAGAAAATTCTTCAGATAAAACCCAAGTGAACCAGCTCCCTCGGGCACTAAACTGAGACTGGCTTGGAGGGGAGATAGTAGGGGAGGAGCTAGCCTCAGTGTTGAAATTTTAAAGTGCCAGCTCCCAATTACTGCCTACTATTTCCCCATTGTAACTACGCTCCAGTGGCCCCTAGTGGATGAAGGAGAAAATATGTTACCCGCCAATTATGTCCCCCCCCTCTCGTTTAAACACCCCTTCATCGTGTGTAAGCAGGGGAGAGTCCAGGGAGCTTCCTCTCAGCGGTGCTGTGGAGAGAAAATGGCGCTGGTGAGTGCTGAGGGAGAAGCCCCGCCTCCTCGGCGGCGGGCTTCTGTCCCGCTCAAACTTACAAAAAATATGGCAGGGGCTCTTTTATATACATGTACAGTGCCCACCTGTACATGTATATTGTCTTTTGCCATAAGAGGTGTTTATATTGCTGCCCAGGGCACCCCCCCCTGCACCCTTACAGTGACCGGAGTGTGTGAGGTGTATGGGAGCAATGACGCACAGCTGCAGTGCTGTGCGTTACCTCCGTGAAGCTGAAGGCTTCTGCCGCCTGACGACTTCTGTCTTCTGTTCTTCTAGCTCTGTGAGAACAGCGGCGCGGCACCGGGGGTGGACGCCCAGGACGAACCTGCGTTCACTCCCTCTGGAGCGAATGGTGTCCAGTAGCCGAGGAAGCAGAGCCTATCTTAGACAAGAAGGTCTACTCCTCTCTCCTTAGTCCCTCGATGCAGGGAGCCTGTTGCCAGCAGTGCTCCCTGTGAAAAAGTTGAAAAAGTAGAGAAAAAAATCCAAACAAAAAATGCTTTTAGGCAGAGAACTCAGGAGAGCTCCCTGCAGTGCACCCATCCTGCTCTGGGCACAGTGTAAAACTGAGGTCTGGAGGAGGGGCATAGAGGGAGGAGCTAGTGCACACCCAGAATCCAAAGCTTTCTTAAAGTGCCCTATCTCCTGCGGAGCCCGTCTATTCCCCATGGTCCTTACGGAGTCCCAGCATCCTCAAGGACGTTAGAGAAAGTAAGATTAAATGTTTACATCTGTAGCCAACATTTTATAAACCCAAACCACACAGTATTATCATCATCATCATCATCAAGTCTACCAATGAGCTTATGCTCACATGCCACATCATAGGAACATCAAACTATGGGGCAGATGTATTAAGCCTGGAGAAGGGATAAGGAAGTGATAAGCGCAAGGTGATAACGCACCAGCCAGTCAGCTCCTGTCATTTTTCAAATCAGTCTGATTGGCTGGTGCGTTATCACCTTCCACTTATCACCTCCTTATCCCTTCTCCAGGATGAATACATCTGCCCCAAAGTATGATGACCAGACAGACTCAGAATGAGCTCTATGGAGTTTGTAAAAGGAGTTAGAAAAAAAAAAAAAAAAAAAAAACAACACACCACACTACTAAAACAAGCACCTATAAGTTATATATGCAAATATAAACGGTCTACAAAACACTTAGTTCATTTTCACAGTTGAACATGGTTTCCCACTATATTTGTTTTGTTGTGTGTGCAGCTCTAAGTGTGATACAAACAGAAAGTCTTGGTGCCATGGCATACATCTCTTATTTGTATTTATAAAGATAGATTTCATAAGAAACATTGCTTTTCAGTCACATAAGCAGCCTTGTGATAGGGAGAATGTACAGATGAAGCCACGCTCATTGCGCCCTGTGTGCCTGGGAGCGCCACTGAGCACACAGATGCTCCCATCAACGGAATATGCTGCGCTATAAAATAAACTGTTAATAAGATTTTAAACCTACCGGTAAATCTATTTCTCCTAGTCCGTAGAGGATGCTGGGGACTCCGTAAGGACCATGGGGTATAGACAGGCTCCGCAGAAGATAGGGCACCTAAAAATAACTTTTACTATGGGTGTGCACTGGCTCCTCCCTCTATGCCCCTCCTCCAGACCTCAGTTAGAGAACGGTGCCCAGAGGAGATGGACAATACAAGGCAGGATTTAGCAATCCAAGGGCAAGATTCATACCAGCCCACACCAATCATACCATGTAACCTGGAACATACATAACCAGTTAACAGTATGAACAAACAACAGTAACGGTCCAAGACAGATTCCAACTGTAACATAACCCTTATGTAAGCAACAACTATATACAAGTCTTGCAGAGTTTCCGCACAGGGGACGGGCGCCCAGCATCCTCTACGGACTAGGAGAAATAGATTTACCGGTAGGTTAGGTTTAAAATCTTATTTTCTCTTACGTCCTAGAGGATGCTGGGGACTCCGTAAGGACCATGGGGTTTATACCAAAGCATCCAATTGGGCGGGAGAGTGCGTATGACTCTGCAGCACCGACTGAGCAAACGCTAGGTCCTCATCAGCCAGGGTATCAAACTTGTAGAATTTAGCAAAAGTGTTTGACCCCGACCAAGTCGCCGCTCGGCAAAGCTGTAATGCAGAGACGCCTCGGGCAGCCGCCCAAGAAGAGCCCACCTTCCTAGTGGAATGGGCTTTAACCGAATTTGGTACCGGCAATCCAGCCGTAGAATGAGCCTGCTGAATCGTATTACAGATCCAGCGAGCAATAGTCTGCTTTGAAGCAGGTGCGCCAATCGTATTAGCAGCATACAGGACAAACAGAGCCTCTGTTTTCCTAATTTTAGCCGTTCTGGCTACATAAATTTTTAAGGCCCCGACTACGTCCAGGGATCTGGAAACCTCCAGGTCACTTGTAGCCACAGGCACCACAATAGGTTGATTCATATGGAATGAAGAAACCACTTTAGGCAAAAATTGCGGACGTGTCCTCAATTCAGCTCGATCCACATGAAAAATCAAGTAGGGGCTCTTGTGTGACAAAGCCGCCAATTCAGACACTCGCCTTGCTGATGCCAAGGCCAACAGCATGACCACCTTAAAGGTAAGAAATTTCAACTCAACCTTGTTAAGCGGTTCAAACTAGTGTGATTTTTAGGAACTGCAACACCACGTTGAGGTCCCATGGTGCCACCGGAGGCACAAAAGGGGGCTGGATGTGCAGCACTCCCTTTACAAACGTCTGGACTTCTGGAAGAGAAGCCAATTCCTTCTGAAAGAAAATCGAGAGGGCCGAAATCTGTTCCTTAACAGAGCCTAATTTCAGGCCCATATCCACTCCTGTCTGTAGGAAGTGGAGAAAACGACCCAGATGAAAATCTTCCGTAGGTGCATTCTTGGTCTCACACCAAGACACATACTTTCGCCAGATACGGTGATAATGCTTCACAGTCACCTCCTTCCCAGCCTTTATTAAAGTAGGGAGGACCTCTACCGGAATCCCCTTTTTCGCTAAGATTTGGCGTTCAACCGCCATGCCGTCAAACGTAACCGCTGTAAGTCTTGAAATACACAGGGCCCCTGTTGCAACAGGTCTTACCTCAGAGGAAGAGGCCAGGGATCTCCTGTGAGCATCTCTTGTAGATCTGAGTACCAGGCCCTTCGAGGCCAGTCTGGGACAACGAGCATCGTTCGTACTCTTCTTCGTCTTATGATCCTCAACACTTTTGTGATGAGAGGAAGAGGAGAAAACACGTAGACCGATTTGAACAGCCACGGTGTTATCAGAGCATCTACTGCCACTGCCTGAGGGTCCCGAAACCTGGCACAATACCTCCGAAGCTTTTTGTTGAGGCATGACGCCATCATGTCTATTTGAGGAGTTCCCCAAAGACGTGTTACGTCTGCAAAGACTTCTTGATGAAGTCCCCACTCTCCTGGATGGAGATCGTGTCTGCTGAGGAAGTCTGCTTCCCAGTTGTCCCCTCCCGGAATGAAAACAGCCGACAGAGCGCTTACATGATTTTCCGCCCAGCGAAGAATCCTTGTGGCTTCCGCCATCGCGACTCTGCTTCTTGTCCCGCCTTGGCGGTTCACATGAGCCACTGCTGTGACATTGTCTGATTGAATCAGAACCGGTAGGTTTCGAAGAAGACTCTCCGCTAGTCAAAGGCCGTTGTAAATGGCCCTGAGCTCCAACACATTGATGTGTAGACGGGACTCCTGGTCTGACCAAAGACCCTGAAAATGTTTTTCCTTGTGTGACCGCTCCCCATCCTCGGAGGCTCGCGTCCGTGGTAACCAGGATCCAATCCTGAATTCCGAACCTGCGACCCTCCAGCAGGTGAGCACTTTGCAACCACCACAGGAGAGACACTCTGGCCCCTGGGGACAGAGTTATTTTCCGATGTAAGTGCAGATGGGACCCGGACCACTTGTCCAGAAGGTCCCATTGAAAAGTCCTTGCATGGAACCTTCCGAAGGGAATGGCCTCGTAGGCCGCCACCATTTTCCCCAGAACTCGAGTGCATTGGTGAACTGACACCCTTTTCGGTTTTAGCAGGTCTCTGACCATGTTCTGGATGTCCTGGGCTCTCTATTGGGAGGAAGACCTTCATTTGCTCCGTATCCAGTTTCATACCTAGGAACGGTAGTCGAGTTGTCGGAATCAACTGTGACTTCGGTAGATTTAGAATCCAACCGTGTTGCTGGAGCACTCTCAGAGAGAGCGCCACACTGCTCAGCAATTTCTCCCTTGATCTCGCTTTTATCAGGAGATCGTCCAAGTATGGGATAATTGTGATTCCATGCGCAGGACCACCATCATTTCCGCCATTATCTTGGTGAAAATCCTCGGGGCCGTGGAAAGTCCAAACGGCAACGTCTGAAATTGGTAATGACAATCCTGTACAGCGAATCTCCGGTATTCCTGATGGGGGGCATATATGGGAACATGAAGGTAAACATCCTTTATGTCCAGAGACACCATAAACTCCCCCTCCTCCATGTTGGCTATTCTCGCTGAGTGATTCCATTTTGAATTTGAATCTTTTTATGTACAGGTTTAGGGATTTCAGATTCAAAATAGGTCTGACCGAACCGTCCGGTTTTGGGACCACAAATAGGGTTGAGTAGTAACCTCTTCCCTGCTGGTGCAGGGGAACCTTGATTATCACTTGCTGTATACACAGCGTTTGAATTGCAGCTAACACTATGTCCCTTTCCGATGTGGAAGCTGGTAGGGCCGATTTGAAAAATCGGCGCGGGGGCACCTCCTCGAATTCCAATTTGTAACCCTGGGAAACTATTTCCAACACCCAGGGATTCAGGTCTGAACTGACCCAGGCCTGACTGAAAAGTCGAAGACGTGCCCCCACCGGTGCGGACTCCCTCAGGGGAGCCCCAGCGTCATGCTGTGGGTTTTGGAGCAGCCGGGAAGGACTTTTGTTCCTGGGCACCTGCCGAAGCAGGTGCTCTTTTGCCTCTGCCCTTACCTCTGGCAAGGAAAGAGGATCCCCGACCTCTTCTGGATTGTGCGACCGAAAGGACTGCATCTGATAGGGTGTTACTTTCTTTTGCTGTTGAGGAATATATGGTAAAAAATTTGATTTACCTGCTGTAGCTGTGGAAACCAGGTCCGTCAGCCCATCCCCAAACAATACATCACCCTTATAGGGTAGTACTTCCATATGTTTTTTGGAATCCGCATCACCCGTCCATTGGCGAGTCCATAAGGATCTACTCGCAGAGATAGACATGGCATTGGCCCTAGAAGCTAGCAATCCAATGTCCCTTTGAGCATCCCTCATAAATAAGACTGCGTCTTTTATATGGGCTAGAGTTAAGAATATAGTATCCTTATCCATATTATCAAATTGATCTGTCAGCTCATCTGTCCAAGCTGCAATTGCGCTACACACCCATGCCGAAGCAATTGTCGGTCTTCGCACGGCACCCGTATGAGAATAAATACACTTTAAGGTAGTTTCTTGCCTGCGATCTGCAGGGTCCTTAAGGGCCGCTGTGTCAGGAGACGGTAGCGCCACTTTCTTGGACAAGCGCGTCAGGGCCTTGTCCACAGTGGGGGATGATTCCCAAATCACCCTGTCCTGCTTAGGGAAGGGGTATGCCATATAAATTCTTTTGGGGATCTGCGGTCTCTTTTCCGGAGTCTCCCAAGCTTTTCCACAGAAATCATTTAATTCATGAGATGCGGGAAAATTAATAATCTGTTTCTTTCCCTTAAACATGTGTACCCTTGTGTCGGGGACCGAGGGTTCATCCTCAATATGCAACATATTCCTTATTGCCACAATCATACACTGAATGGTTTTAGTCACCCTAGGGTGCAATTTTACTTCGTCGTAGTCGACACTGGAATCAGAATCCGTGTCGGTAGTAGTGTCTTGTGTTAAGGGACGCTTTTGAGACCCCGACGGGCCCTGAGAGTCGGTCCAATCCGAGGATCGACCCCCTGATGTCCCCCCTAAATCATCCTTATCAAGCCTTTTATGTAAAGATGCCACACTTGTATTCAACATATGCCACATGTCCATCCAATCCGGAGTCGGCACAACCGACGGGGACACACCACTCATTTGCTCCACCTCCTCCTTGGAGAAGCCTTCCGCCTCAGACATGTCGGCACACACGTACCGACACCCCCCACACACAGGGATTAACCTATAAGGGGACAAAACCCCAACCAGGCCCTTAGTAGAGACAGAGAATGCCAGCACACACCAGCGTTTAAAAACACTGGAAAATATATGACCAGATAACCTTTTTTTTTAAAATATATAATATATCAATTCCCACTCATTACGTCGCTAATGTGCCCCCCTCCTCTTTTTTTCCAGCCTGTGAAGTTCAGCAGGGGAGAGACCAGGGAGCCAGCGTTCATGCATGCAGCTTCTGTGGAGAAAATGGCGCTGGTTAGTGCTGAGGATCAAGCCCCGCCCACCCAAGTCCCAGTGACTTTTCTATTAAAATGGCGGGGGATCTTAGATTTACTGCCTCCGCAGCCTAATCTATCTGAATTTGCCCAAAAGTGAGGAATATTGCTGCCCAGGGCACCCGCACCCCCCCCCCCCCCCACCCCCCCTGCACCCTTCAGTGCTGCTCTGTGTGTGTGTGACTGGGAGCAATGGCGCGCAGATGAAGATCTGATTTCTTCTGCCGCCTAAGATGTCTTCTGCCTTCTCATACTCACCCGGCTTCTATCTTCGGCATCTGTGAGGAGGACGGCGGCGCGGCTCCGGGACAAACCCCAGGTGAGACCTGTGTTCCGACTCCCTCTGGAGCTAATGGTGTCCAGTAGCCTTAGAAGCAGTGCCCAACTTCACAAGCCAGCTCTGCTTCTCTCTCCTCGGTCCCACGATGCAGGGAGCCTGTTGCCAACAGGACTCCCTGAAAATAAAAAACCTAACTAAATTCTTTTTCAACAGAAAACTCTGGAGAGCTCTCTGCAGTGCACCCATTCTCCTCTGGGCACAAGATCTAACTGAGGTCTGGAGGAGGGGCATAGAGGGAGGAGCCAGTGCACACCCATAGTAAAAGTTCTTTTTAGGTGCCCTATCTCCTGCGGAGCCCGTCTATACCCCATGGTCCTTACGGAGTCCCCAGCATCCTCTAGGACGTAAGAGAAAAATAATTCACACTGAACTCCTGCCACTGCGGAGAAGCCAGCATTTTGGTGTCACTCCCTCAGAGGGTAATACATGGGTGTGGCCACACCCTGCTTGAGACGCTTGTAGTAGTGGTACCAATGTGCTTTTAAAGAGTTTATTTTTGTTTCATAATACTTTTTAACCCATGTTTTGAAATGCCATAATCGATGCATAATCCTCATTATAAACGTGATCTTCTACAACTGCAAAGAATTACTTACAGAAACAACACAATCAACAACAGGTTTCTTCATTGCGCTCTCTGCGGTTTCTTTGAGCTTGGTCAGCAGCATGCCAGACACCTGTTCAATGGTGAAGTTTCGTTCCTCTTCCAAATACATGACCTACAGTATAAAAAAAAACAGATATAAGTGTAAAACCACCTCCCAAATGCCAAAGCTTGGACTGTCAGACTGGCATATATTTAACAGTAAATTTACCTTGATACCAGCTGAGCCTGTTGGTAACTCAACAAGCTCACAGGCCAGACCTGGCTTCTCAGCCTGGACGAAAGGGTCAGTGTAAGCTCGGCCATGAAACCTTTTGAAGCCTTGTAACGTGTTCTTTGCATTGGAAATGATCTAGGAGAAATCAGGAAAAATGACTCAGCAGGTTTCAAAACTAAAATGATTAGCAAAAGGAAAAATTCCCTTAGAACACTCACATTAGGGGAAACAGGACTTAACATGTGATAAAACAGAGGAAACCCTTAGTCAGGAGAATTAGAGATACATACTGTATATGGGAGTACACAAAAACTACCCTTATAAAGTGCCAAGTATAACCCAATAAATACTATAACATGAGCCTGTAACATAATGGTGAGGTATAATCTTCACACCACACGGGGACTGCTGTAGGCAATAGGCTTGAGCTAAGGATATAGATTACACCCAAGGAGAGAAGATGGACACTAAGCTCAAAATACATTACTACTCAGCCAACCAATCAGTAGTGGATATGGGAAAACACAGCAATGGCAGCTTACCTGGTTTTTTGCTGCGGCACCAATAGATCTGTTTTTAGGGCCAAACGAAATGCACGCCCTGCAAAACCAAATATTGTTATTCAAGCAGAAACTTACTGTTTACCAAGTTACTTGTTAAAGGGATTCCTCTCCTTATGTTGTTTCTGCTTTATACTGCAGACCGACACAAGGCTGACATTTTGTGACCTACAACTAAATAAGTTAATACTGGACTGCAGACAATTAAATCGGCAATCAGAAAGCTTGCCACACCCAAAGTGTTTATTAGGCACCATTGCACTCTACTGAGGATCTTAAAAACAGTGCTTCTAAAGTTTAGAAATAATCAACAATAAAGTAGCCAAGAACATTGCACAAAAACTTAAAGCATCAGTGGCCATCCCTTTCTGTAGCTGGTGTAAGGCAATTCCCACATTCAGGTGTTTTGAAGAGAGCAGTGAGATCAGCCACAGAAAGAGATGCCACTACCTCCTAAAGCTAATACTGGGCACACACTACCACCATGTCAAGACGATTTTCCATATCAGAACAAACAGTCTACATCATGAAGTGTGTACACCGGATGGCGTGCTCCCGCGACATCTTCTAGCTGGACGATTGAAAGATATCGCATGCAACCCGGTACAGTTTAATGAAGGACGGAACAAGATTGTTCTATTGTTTGATAAATCGTCCGGTGGGTACGGGCAATCAGGGATAGTCCAGGGCAAAGGAAAATCGTCCCACCATCCAAGGTCAACATGCTGACAGATGCTATAATAAGTGTTGGGATCTTAGAGTGGCTATACTTATCAATCTGCCAGTGCATGACAGCGTCATAATTGGTGATGGTATCATCTGAGCCCCACAACAAAAAAACTAATATTAGGTGGTTCGTGTGATAATCAGCTTCTCAGACCTGTATTGATTATCCTCTGACAACGTTTCTTGTTTTGCAAAAAAGAAGCAGAGCAAACAAAACCCCCAAAAATTAAAAAAAAAAAAGTGTGTGTGTGTGTGTGTGTGTGTGTGTGTGTGTGTGTGTGTGTAAATGAAAATACTCATCAAGTAGTACAATTACATTCAGGAATTAAGTGTTGAAAATAACCACTAAATCTATGACCGATATAGATATATCTATACTTTATGTAAACAAAAGCCTGAAAGCTCAAACAAAAAATCCTGAAAGCTTGCACTGATCCAGGCAGTAAAGGTTCTAACAGGTGGGCAAAACGTTTTTATGACACTACCTACTGATTGAGGGGGAAGAAAGGAAAAAGGGGGGACAAAAAAAAAAAAAATTTTTTATCTAAGAATCCCCCTGCTGCTCATAGATCAGGATCCCTTGCCTTGGACTAACATAACAACGAAATAGTGTTGCTATGCAACAGATAAAGAACAATCCCAAAAACAGCCAGAAGAAATGTCACAATTGCTGTCTAAGGCTATCACCTTCAAACATTGGGGCAGATGTATGAAGCATGGAAAAAGTGATAAAGAAGTGATAAGTAGAAGGGGATAACACACCAGTCATTCAGCTCCTGTCATTTTTTTCAAACCCGTAATGACTGGCTGGTGCGTTATCACCTTCACAAAAACACAGAATGAAGGAAATGATAGGGAAGGAACAACAATCTAAATAACTATTCATGTTAATTATGGAACAGTTTAGCATATTCATTACCATACTTCAACTAAACGTAAACTCCCGCTAGCTTGTATGCTCTGACGTGCCATATCAAACATTCTGCCAATTTAATTTCATGCATCAGTAAAGATGGCATTAAGACTATTGTTGATACAATGTAGTGTTCACTTTAAGCTTCTTTCGCAGGGCGCTGCACCCTGCCCCTTTTTTGTGACAGAATGCCGCCCTGCTAAGGACTGCTCTTCTCCCCCCCCCCCCCCACTGCGCTGTCCCTTCTCCCCCCCGCCGCGCTGATAGCTCTAAGCTGAAGGCGGAGACAGGGTCAGCGTGCAGTAGGGAGGAGCAGCCAAGCAGAGCCTGCGGTGTCTCCCGCCAGTCCTCCGGCATGGTTTGATTCCCCCTCACCATGGCGTGGGCGCTGACCTGGGCTCCGCCGTCAGCATCAAGAGACCGGCCCCGCTGACCCGGCACAGCGCTATCCTCCGCAACGGTGAGTGCCGCTCTGCATCTGCCCTGTGCCCGTCCTCCCCTTCCTCCTAGTGTTCTCTCCCGGGTGCAGTGTGCCTCAGTGCTCTCTCCCGGGTGCAATATGTATAACGTGCTCTACCTGGCGCAGTGTGTATAGGAGGTTCTACCTGGTGCAATGTGTATAACGTGCTCTATCTGGCGCAATATGTATAACGTGCTCTACCTGGCGCAGTGTGCATAGGAGGTTCTACCTGGTGCAATGTGTATAACGTGCTCTATCTGGCGCAATATGTATACACCTGGCACAGTGTGTATAGGAGGTTCTACCAGGTGCAATGTGTATAAGCAGCACTATTGTGTGGTATAATGTGATTTGGTACTATTATGTGGTCACGCCCCTTCCCCACAAAACAACTCCCCTAAATTTTTGCTGCACGCCTCCGGCGCGCACTGTCCATGCTTTCACCTATAGGAATGGGAGCACCAAGCATTATAGTATGTACCTAATTTTGACCTTCTAACTTAAAAATGTGCCCTCACGAATGAAAAATGTGCCCTCCCCGTGATCAGCACCCTGCCCTAAAAAAATTCTAGAGTGAACACTACAATGTGTATTTGTATATGACATCTATAAGGGAAGATTTTGGTCATTTATAATAAAAAGATAACATTAATAGGAAGAACTAATAGAATCACACCAGAATACAAACAAAATTAAATATAGAGGCAAGGATAGAAAGAATTGGGGAAATGTGTGTGTTTCATGGTTTGTATGAATGTCAGTCAGAGCGGTTTCATAGCTTTGGGTGCCCAGTGACAAGGTTTCATTTATTGTGGATTTCTCAGAAGGGTGCAAGCAGAAATTCACATAAAGTAGGGCTTTGGGACTTGCATGGGACATGAAAAACCATTAGTGGACTACGGAAAACTGGAAGAAGGTCTTATGGACCAATGATTAAAAATGTCAGATATTTGGCTCATCATACAGGGATGTTTAACACTTGTGTAGGGGAAAGATGGTTTCTCAGTCGGTGTGTAAAGGCATACACACTGGGCGATTTTGAGCTGAAAGCAGGTCACTTTTGGTGTTTTGAGCTGCTTTCAGCTCAAAGCCACCCAGTGTGTATGCACAAGCGGTGAGCACTAATGCGCGCTCCCGCTTCATCGCTGGCGGACGCCGTTCACCTACTGGTATTATCAGTAGATGAACGGCAGGGTGAGCGGCTTTCCATAGCGTCCTGCTATGGAAAGCCGCTCACCCTCGCTGACATGGCTGGGCAGCAGGGAAAAGCACTCTGTGTATGCACCGAGCGATTTTCAGCCCAGCAATGTCAGCGATCATCGCTGTTCATACGCGCTGGGCAAAAATGCCAAGTGTGTATGCAACTTTAGAGAAGTACGCAAAGCTGATGTTCCACGGAACTGGATCTGCAGACTGCGCTTGTGTTGCATTCACATTGCACATGTGTCAAGGTATCACTGCATACCCGCACACAGCGAGGATTCCTACGCAAAGTGATTGACAGGAAGTGACCATTTGGGGGTGTTAATGATTAGGGGTTGTTTTTAAATGCAGGCATGTCATGGCGGTTTTCAGGGTGTGTGTCTGATGTCAGTTGCCTACTCTAACGTACAAGAACATGGCGCCGGCATCACTACTGCTGCAGCCAGTCTATGCGGCTGGGATCCGGTCTGAAGATCGACAGTACCTAGGTCGACAATGTTTAGGTCCATCACTATAGGTCGACAGTCACTAGGTCATCATGAGTTTCACGTGTTTTTTCTTTTTTTTTTACTTTTTCATACTTAACGATCCAAACGGACTATGATTGGGAATAGTAACATGTGCCGAGCGCAGCAAGGCACCTTGCCCGAAGCATGGCGAGCCATGCGAGGGGACACGGTTCACTAATTCGGCTTCCCGGTCACTGTACGGAGAAAAAGACAAAAAAAACCCCCATGAACTCATGTTGACCTTTTGACCTGTCGAACTAGAACACTGTCGATCTAATGATCCACACCCTGCGCAGCCATGGACCTAGACAAGCAGTCAATATTTTCTTTTCTTGCATATAGGCTACGTATGTGTACGCAAATAAGTTACGGGAGCCACCGTGAGAATCTCTTCATTTCTGGGCGGCAGCTTGCTGATATCTGCAGTTGTGTTGCGTATAAAGCCGCACTTGCAGCCCTGTGTCTGGATGTAAGGCAGACCAAGCAGGGAGGGGGCAGGGGGGCTAACAGCAGGTGTGTTGGGAGCATTCTGCTGCCAGGGACTGGCAGCCATGTCCCACCAGAGTCCAATTGTCTTCGCGCACACATTGGTGGATTCTCACCTCAGCCGATGAGCGTCTCAATGGGATGACTATCGGCTACAGTACTAGAATAAACACGCAGAAGTGGCTGCTACATCAAAGGCACCAACCTCTGAATCACTCCCACTGTGTTGTAACCCATTCTCATGCATCGGTACGTACAGCATGGGATGTGGTCATGTGACAGCAGCTCGGGATCCCGGCCGTCACCATGCAGACGCCGGGATCCCAAGCAATCAAAATGCCGGCAAACAGAATGCAGACCAACAGGGACTATTCTCACTTGTGGGTGTCCTCGACACCCATAGAGTGGGAACAGAACCTGTGGCGAGCGCAGCCAGCCACCGAGCCCGCTGTGTGTCGAGCACAGCAAATCCGCAAGGGGCTATGTTGCGCTAACTCAGGGTCGATATGCTGACCTCCAGGATCCGGAGCCCCAACTATATACATAATTTCTCTAGAACCATCTGGTTTACATCCAACACTCATTGCTTGCAAAATGTAATCATTAAAATCACTGTTCTTATAATGTCCTGGTACATGAAAACTGACAAATTATACAGGACCAAGGCCGTCTGTCTTATGGAATTGCAGTTCCCTGGTAAACAGTGGAACACAGAAGAATTGGAATAAACTTCAATCACTTTACAGCAAACTGCTTTTATTGAAGTAATCGAGAGGTGCAATCACTAAGCAGCATCTTGTTTGCCAGCTGTGTAATTTTGTGAGTCATGTAACTAGATTCGTCTAGACTTGCATACATATTGATTTATTCCTACAAGTTACTTGATAGAATCAGTTTATAACAATACATCTCTTCTACTGTTGACGCTTTTCTTTATCATTAACTACCCTTTATTTTTGGTTAGGTGTAAGTCAATCACATGCTGGGTACACACCCAACAGACTGACACACCCACCAATTTGGTAAGCTATAGACACTTACCAACAGGCCGCTTAAGATGTCTGGCCAGACATCACAATTACACAACCAGTTGGGACGTTATTGGGCAGAATTCAACTGATCATTGGCCCGATCTCTCATCTAAGGTGACGGGGAAATCGCAGTGGCAATATTCAATGGAGTCCCATTATCACGTCCATAGGAGGTCAGGTTTAGCTGTATAAAGCACCTAAACCGAACGAAAATAAGAATTTACTCACCGGTAATTCTATTTCTCGTAGTCCGTAGTGGATGCTGGGGACTCCGTAAGGACCATGGGGAATAGACGGGCTCCGCAGGAGACTGGGCACTCTATAGAAAGATTTAGGACTATCTGGTGTGCACTGGCTCCTCCCCCTATGACCCTCCTCCAAGCCTCAGTTAGCAACTGTGCCCGGAAGAGCTGACACAATAAGGAAGGATTTTTGAATCCCGGGTAAGACTCATACCAGCCACACCATGTAACACGTGATAGGAACCCCGGTTAACAGTATGATAACAAATGGAGCCTCTGAAGAGATGGCTCACAACAAAACCTGATATTTGTAACAATAACTATGTACAGGTATTGCAGACAATCCGCACTTGGGATGGGCGCCCAGCATCCACTACGGACTACGAGAAATAGAATTACCGGTGAGTAAATTCTTATTTTCTCTGACGTCCTAGTGGATGCTGGGGACTCCGTAAGGACCATGGGGATTATACCAAAGCTCCCAAACGGGCGGGAGAGTGCGGATGACTCTGCAGCACCGAATGAGAGAATTCCAGGTCCTCCTCAGCCAGGGTATCAAATTTGTAGAATTTTGCAAACGTGTTTGCCCCCGACCAAGTAGCTGCTTGGCAAAGTTGTAAAGCCGAGACCCCTCGGGCAGCCGCCCAAGATGAGCCCACCTTCCGTGTGGAATGGGCTTTTAAAGATTTAGGCTGCGGTAAGCCTACCGCAGAATGCGCCAGCTGAATAGTGCTACAAATCCAGCGCGCAATAGACTGCTTAGAAGCAGGAGCACCCAGCTTGGTGGGTGCATACAGGATAAACAGCGAGTCGGTCTTTCTGACTCCAGCCATCATGGAAACATAAATTTTTAGGGCCCTGACTACGTCCAGCAACTTGGAATCCTCCAAGTCCCTAGTAGCCGCAGGCACCACAATAGGTTGGTTCAAGTGAAAAGCCGAGACCACCTTTGGGAGAAACTGAGGACGAGTCCTCAATTCTGCCCTATCCATATGGAAAATCAGATAAGGGCTTTTACAAGACAAAGCTGCCAATTCTGAAACCCGCCTGGCCGACGCCAGGGCCAACAGCATGACCACTTTTTACGCGAGATATTTTAAATCCACAGTCTTAAGTGGTTCGAACCAATGTGATTTCAGGAATGCCAAAACCACATTGAGATCCCAAGGTGCCACTGGGGGCACAAAAGGAAGCTGAATATGCAGTACTCCTTTGACAAAAGTCTGAACTTCAGGCAGTGAAGCCAGTTCTTTTTGGAAGAAAATCGACAGAGCCGAAATCTGGACCTTTATGGACCCCAATTTGAGGCCCAACGTCACCCCTGCTTGCAGGAAGTGCAGGAATCGACCCAGTTGAAATTCCTCCGTCGGGGCCTTCATGGCCTCACACCAAGCAACATATTTTCGCCAAATGCAGTGATAATGTCTTGCGGTGACATCCTTCCTGGCTTTGATCAGGGTAGGGATGACTTCCTCCGGAATACCCTTTTCCTTCAGGATCCGGTGTTCAACCGCCATGCCGTCAAACGCAGCCGCCGTAAGTCTTGGAACAGACAGGGTCCCTGCTGCAGCAGGTCTCGTCTGAGCGGCAGAGGCCAAGGGTCCTCTGTAAGCATCTATTGAAGTTCCGGGTACCAAGCTCTTCTTGGCCAATCCGGAACCACGAGTATGGTTTTCACTCCTCACCTTCTTATTATTCTAAGTACCTTGGGTATGAGAGGTAGAGGAGGAAACACATAAACCGACTGGTACACCCATGGTGTCACTAGAGCGTCCACCGCTATCGCCTGAGGGTCTCTTGACCGGGCGCAATATCTTTTCAACCTCTTGTTGAGGCGGGACGCCATCATGTCTACCTGTGGTTTTTCCCACCGGTTGACCAGCATTTGGAAGACTTCTGGATGAAGTCCCCATTCTCCCGGGTGGAGGTCGTGCCTGCTGAGGAAGTCTGCTTCCCAGTTGTCCACTCCCGGAATGAACACTGCCGTCAGTGCTAACACATGATTCTCTGCCCATCTGAGAATCCTTGTGGCTTCTGCCATCGCCATCCTGCTTCTCGTGCCGCCCTGTCTGTTTACATGGGCGACCGCCGTGATGTTGTCTGACTGGATCAGTACCGGCTGGTTTTGAAGCAGGGGTCTTGCCTGGCTTAGGGCATTGTAAATGGCCCTTAGCTCCAGGATATTTATGTGAAGAGAAATCTCCTGATTTGACCACAGTCCTTGGAAATTTCTTCCCTTTGTGACTGCCCCCCAGCCCCGAAGGCTGGCATCCGTGGTCACCAGGACCCAGTCCTGTATTCCGAATCTGCGGCCCTCTAGTAGATGAGCCCTCTGCAGCCACCACAGCAGCGACACCCTGGTTCTGGCCGATAGGGTTATCCGCTGTTGCATCTGGAGATGGGACCCGGACCATTTGTCCAACAGGTCCCACTGGAACGTCCTTGCGTGGAACCTTCCGAATGGAATTGCTTCGTACGAAGCTACCATTTTTCCAAGGACTCGTGTGCATTGATGTACCGACACTTTTCCTGGTTTTAGGATGTCTCTGACCAGAGATGACAATTCCTCGGCTTTTTCCAGTGGAAGAAACACTCTTTTCTGGTCTGTGTCCAGAATCATTCCCAGGAACAGAAGACGACGTGTCGTCGGGACCAGCTGTGACTTTGGAATGTTTAGAATCCAGCCGTGCTGTTGTAGCACTTCCTGAGAAAGTGCCACCCCCACTATCAACTGTTCTTTGGACCTCGCCTTTATCAGGAGATCGTCCAAGTACGGGATAATTAAAACTCCCTTCTTGCGAAGGAGTATCATCATTTCGGCCATTACCTTGGTAAAGACCCTCAGTGCCGTGGATAACCCAAACGGCAGCGTCTGGAACTGATAGTGACAGTCCTGTACCACAAATCTGAGGTACTCCTGGTGCGGAGGGTAAATGGGGACATGCAGGTACGCATCCTTGATGTCCAGGGATACCATGTAATCCCCCTCCTCCAGGCTCGCAATAACCGCCCTGAGCGATTCCATCTTGAACTTGAACCTTTTGATATAAGTGTTCAAGGCTTTTAAATTTAAGATGGGTCTCACCGAACCGTCCGGTTTCGGTACCACAAACATTGTGGAGTAGTAACCCTTTCCTTGCTGAAGGAGGGGTACCTTGACAATCACTTTCTGTGAATACAGTTTTTGAATAGCCACCAACACTGCCTCCCTGGCAGAGGGAGTTGCCGGCAAGGCAGATTTTAGGAAACGGCGGGGGGGGGGGGGGGGGGGGGAGACGTCTCGAATTCCAGCCTGTACCCCTGAGATACTACTTGAAGGACCCAGGGATCCACTTGTGAGAGAGCCAACTGTGTGCTGAAAAACCTGAGACGTGCCCCCACCGTTCCCGATTCCGCCTGAGCAGCCCCAGCGTCATGCTGTGGACTTACCGGACGCAGGGGAGGACTTCTGCTCCTGGGAACTAGCTGTGTGCTGCAGCTTTTTCCCCCTTCCTCTGCCCCTCGGCAGAAAGGATGAGCCTCTAGCCCGCTTATTTTTCTGGGGCCGAAAGGACTGTACTTGATAATACGGTGCCTTCTTTTGCTGTGGGGTAGCCTGTGGCAAAAAGGTCGATTTCCCAGCAGTAGCTGTGGAAACTAGGTCTGAAAGACCTTCCCCAAAAAGTTCCACCCCTTTATAGGATAAAACTTCCATGTGCCGCTTGGAGTCGGCATCACCTGACCATTGCCTAGTCCATAACGCCCGTCTGGCGGCAATGGACATAGCGCTTATTTTTGATGCCAGCCGGCAAATATCCCTCTGTGCATCACGCATGTATAAGACCGCGTCTTTTATATGGTCAATCGTTAGCAAAATATTGTCCCTATCCATGGTATCAATGTTTTCCGACAGGGAGTCTGACCACGCAGCAGCAGCACTGCACATCCAAGCTGATGCAATAGCGGGTCTCAATATAATGCCAGTGTGTGTATATAGCTTTTAGGGTACTTTCCTGCTTTCTATCAGCGGGTTCTTTTAGGGCGGCCGTATCCGGAGACGGTAGTGCCACCTTCTTTGATAAGCGTGTCAGCGCTTTATCTACCCTAGGGGGTGTTTCCCAGCGTGACCTATCCTCTGGGGGGAAAGGGTATGCAGCCATTAACCGTTTAGAAATGATCAATTTCTTATCTGGGGAAGTCCACGCTTCCTCACACACCTCATTTAGTTCGTCAGATGCAGGAAAAACTACTGGTAGTTTTTTCTCACAAAACAAAACACCCTTTTTTGTGGTACCTGGGGTATCATCAGAAATGTGTAATACATTTTTCATAGCCTCAATCATATAACGGGTGGATCTATTGGAGGGTACACTCGTCTCATCATCGTCGACACTGGAGTCGGTATCCGTGTCGACATCTGTATCTGTCATCTGAGGTAGCGGGCGTTTTACAGCCCCTGATGACATTTGAGACGCTTGGACAGGCACAAGCTGAGTAGCCGGCTGTCCTATGTCGTCAAACCTTTTATGTAAGGAGCTGACACTGTCACGTAATTCCTTCCATAAGTCCATCCACACTGGTGTCGACCCCGCAGGGGGTGACATCACATTCACAGGCATTTGCTCCGCCTCCACATCATTATCCTCATCATACATGTCGACACATCAGTACCGACACAGGGAATGCTCTTACAGAGGACAGGACCCCACAAAGCCCTTTGGGGAGAGAGAGGGAGAGTATGCCAGCACACACCAGGGCGCTATATAACACAGGGATATCACTATACAGAGTGTTTTCCCCAATAGCTGCCTATTATATATATATATATATATATATATATATATATATATATACATACATACATACACTGCGCCTAATTTGTGCCCCCCCTCTCTTTTTTACCCTTTCTGTAGTGCAGGACTGCAGGGGAGAGCCAGGGAGCTTCCTTCCAGCGGAACTGTGAGGGAATAATGGCGCCAGTGTGCTGAGGGAGTTGGCTCCGCCCCTTTTTCGGCGGGCTTTCTCCCGATATTTTATCGTTTCTGGCAGGGGTTAATATACACCTATATAGCCTCTGGGGCTATATATGGTGTTAGTTTTGCCAGCCAAGGTGTTATTATTGCTGCTCAGGGCGCCCCCCCCCCCCCCCCAGCGCCCTGCACCCATCAGCGACCGCAGTGTGTGGTGTGCATGAGGAGCAATGGCGCACAGCTGCAGTGCTGTGCGCTACCTTGGAGAAGACAGAAGTCTTCAGCCACCGATTTTCCGGACCACCTTCTTGTTTCTGGCTCTGTAAGGGGGACGGCGGCGCGGCTCCGGGAACGGACGACGAGGTCGGGTCCCGTGTTCGATCTCTCTGGAGCTAATGGTGTCCAGTAGCCTAAGAAGCCCAAGCTACCACCACTTAGGTAGGTTCGCTTCTTCTCCCCTTAGTCCCTCGTTGCAGTGAGCCTGTTGCCAGCAGGTCTCACTGAAAATAAAAAACCTAAAACTATACTTTCTGCTAGGAGCTCAGGAGAGCCCCTAGTGTGCATCCAGCTCAGCCGGGCACATAAATCTAACTGAGGCTTGGAGGAGGGTCATAGGGGGAGGAGCCAGTGCACACCAGATAGTCCTAAATCTTTCTATAGAGTGCCCAGTCTCCTGCGGAGCCCGTGTATTCCCCATGGTCCTTACGGAGTCCCCAGCATCCACTAGGACGTCAGAGAAAATGCTGGGCACGATTGCAAACAGTGCCGTTTGGGCGTCGAAATGGGTCACTTTTCATTCATATCCTCACCACCGCCAAGGAGTGCGAGCTGAAATGCAGACGCTGGCAGCTATCGCACCTGAACGGAACTACAATTGAATAGCTCTGTATGGGCGCGATCTAGTGGCTGCCTGCGTCTCAGTCATTGAATCTCACCAATTGGACTTGATTCAATACAATACAAGTTGAATAACCCCGGGAATTAGCTTCCGAGGCTATTCAATACAGCGCAATGGTAAATCGACGAATGCCCATTATACCAGACTAAGCAAGGTGTTTTGTCGGGAGACCCGCTAAGGGCAAAAATCAGCATCGAGCCAGCACTTGTCGGATTTCTGCTCGCATTCCCCAGTGGGTGAGAGAATAAATCCTGTCTTCAGATATGACAGCGTGCTATATTGAATAGCCCCGGGATCTAATGTCCGGCGCTATTCAACTCGCATTGTATTGAATCAAGCCCATAGTCTCAGGTTCCTGCAACAGGTCATGTAGTGGCTGTGAAAGATGTCGTTCACACAGACATATCAGCTGTATACACAAGCTGATGCATGAGCGATATATATCGCTTGTCGACTGTACGAACAACATACAGCACAGTGTGTACCCAGCTTTATGGGGCAATTCAACTGTTTCTATGTGTCTGATCTCCCATCTAAAGCGATGGGAGATCAGGGGGCGTTATTCAAAGGTTTTGTTTTTTTCTTGCACATGTCATGCCCAAACAGACAGTAGTGTTCCCGCTAGAATGCGAGCAGGAGGCAGGTACAGACCCATTGGCATCTTACAGACGAGCTGGCTGTACTCTAACTCTCCACTCACTGAACAGATACAGAGACATCTATAGTATTCACGCTAGGCTGTTTCAGCAGGGTGCCATGGCGATTTTTAAAGGGAAGTGTGCCCTGCCAAAACAGCCTGCCTGTCGCCACATGGAGTAATCTATTCACATTAAATGGAGAGCTACGGGGAATTCCAGCACACCCCACCATCAGTGACGTCGATAGCTGAGGCACGCTTCTTATAGTGACTTTGAGGGTGCTGCCCCAACAGAGATGTCGACAGGGCTGGGCCCCCACCTTCCTCATCAGTCTAAGGAGAGCCTTCGGCATGCGCACATAATTCCCCTCTACTTCTGCGCCCTGTCCGCAAAAAAAACTTAAGGAAACACGAATCTATTCACCGTCTGATCGACAGGGTTGGAAGAAAAAAAAAAAAAAAAATTAAAATAAAAAAAACGAGAAAAACCACAACGCCGCTTTTTTGGGGTTTAAACCAATTTTTCTTTGCATTAACGTTTTGATGAAAATTTTTTTTAATCCTGTTATAATACTGTGAAACATTGCTATGTAGTGTTCACTCTAGCGGACGGGAAGGGCAGGGCACGGGCCCGTTAGGGGCACAAGTGTGCGCGGTGAAGCAGTGTGCGCGTGGCAAAAGGGGGCGTGGCTATGCAAATAGGGGGCGTGTCACGTGCACGTAATGCAAGTGGGCGGTTCAGTCCACAGACGGGGCGTGGGCGGCCGGTGCAGTCATTGTTAGGGGCGTGCCCAGCACCTGTTTTTTATCTGTCCTATGGGAATGCTGGGGGAGAAGCTTGATGCTAGGCAGATTTAGCACCTCTCTTATCTGATTCACCTTCTTATATCTTTGTTGTGTGTGAGCTACTGCATTGCTTCAGCTTACTTAGATGAAGACCACAAGCAACAAAAATGTGGAATACCACCAGGGATTTCTTTACAATAGTTTTTTTTTTTTTTTTAAGGTGTTGTGCCTGTAGTCACAGCATATGTTTTGGTTTGTTTTTTGTTTTTAAACCATGTGGTTTAAACCAGCCAACCCTGGTGATCGATATGCCAAAACTGTTCCCATCTACGGAATTCTGCGTCCTGCGTGCGAGGACAGAAGAGGGCAGGCTCTTCCAGCGGGGAGCTGCTAGGAGGGGAGAGCACATTTTGTCGGTGTCCTGCTGAAACAGCATAACGTGAACACTAGACCAGGTTTAGCAGCCGTGGGTAATACCAATTGAAACACCCCCACACACACACACACACACAGTGTCAAATATAGATGCTTCTACCTAAATGTAGTAGACCGTTTCCATTCCAGGTTTGATATCACTTAACACTACAATGGGGTATATTCAATTGAAGTCGAAACTGCCGGAAAGACGGCAGTTTGATAAAAAAGCCGGGGATTGAATAGGTCGGAACCCCTTCCGAGCCGATATAAAAAAAAATAAGATTTTACTTACCGATAAATCTATTTCTCGGAGTCCGTAGTGGATGCTGGGGTTCCTGAAAGGACCATGGGGAATAGCGGCTCCGCAGGAGACAGGGCACAAAAAGTAAAGCTTTTTCCGATCAGGTGGTGTGCACTGGCTCCTCCCCCTATGACCCTCCTCCAGACTCCAGTTAGGTACTGTGCCCGGACGAGCGTACACAATAAGGGAGGATTTTGAATCCCGGGTAAGACTCATACCAGCCACACCAATCACACCGTACAACTTGTGATCTAAACCCAGTTAACAGTATGATAACAGCGGAGCCTCTGAAAGATGGCTTCCTACAACAATAACCCGAATAAGTTAACAATAACTATGTACAATTTATGCAGATAATCCGCACTTGGGATGGGCGCCCAGCATCCACTACGGACTCCGAGAAATAGATTTATCGGTAAGTAAAATCTTATTTTCTCTATCGTCCTAGTGGATGCTGGGGTTCCTGAAAGGACCATGGGGATTATACCAAAGCTCCCAAACGGGCGGGAGAGTGCGGATGACTCTGCAGCACCGAATGAGAGAACTCCAGGTCCTCCTTAGCCAGAGTATCAAATTTGTAAAATTTTACAAACGTGTTCTCCCCTGACCACGTAGCTGCTCGGCAAAGTTGTAATGCCGAGACCCCTCGGGCAGCCGCCCAAGATGAGCCCACCTTCCTTGTGGAGTGGGCCTTTACAGATTTAGGCTGTGGCAGGCCTGCCACAGAATGTGCCAGTTGGATTGTGCTACAGATCCAACGAGCAATCGTCTGCTTAGACGCAGGAGCACCCATCTTGTTGGGTGCATACAATATAAACAACGAGTCAGATTTTCTGACTCCAGCTGTTCTTGCAATATATATTTTTAATGCTCTGACAACGTCCAGTAACTTGGAGTCCTCCAAGTCACTTGTAGCCGCAGGCACTACAATAGGCTGGTTCAGATGAAATGCTGACACCACCTTAGGGAGAAAATGCGGACGAGTCCGCAGTTCTGCCCTGTCCGAATGGAAAATCAGATATGGGCTTTTGTAAGATAAAGCTGCCAATTCTGACACTCTCCTGGCAGAAGCCAGGGCTAGAAGCATGGTCACTTTCCAAGTGAGATATTTCAAATCCACCTTATTTAGTGGTTCAAACCAATGAGATTTTAGAAAATCCAAAACTACATTGAGATCCCACGGTGCCACTGGAGGCACCACAGGAGGCTGTATATGCAGCACTCCCTTCACAAAGGTCTGGACTTCAGGGACTGAAGCCAATTCTTTTTGAAAGAAAATCGACAGGGCCGAAATTTGAACCTTAATAGATCCCAATTTGAGACCCATAGACAATCCTGATTGCAGGAAATGTAGGAATCGACCCAGTTGAAATTCCTCCGTCGGAGCACTCCGATCTTCGCACCACGCAACATATTTTCGCCAAATTCGGTGATAATGTTGCACGGTTACTTCTTTCCTTGCTTTAATCAAAGTAGGAATGACTTCTTCCGGCATGCCTTTTTCCATTAGGATCCGGCGTTCAACCGCCATGCCGTCAAACGCAGCCGCGGTAAGTCTTGAAACAGACAGGGACCCTGCTGAAGCAAGTCCCTCCTTAGAGGTAGAGGCCACGGATCTTCCGTGATCATCTCTTGAAGTTCCGGGTACCAAGTCCTTCTTGGCCAATCCGGAACCACTAGTATCGTTCTTACGCCTCTTTGCCGTATAATTCTCAATACTTTTGGTATGAGAGGCAGAGGAGGAAACACATACACAGACTGGTACACCCAAGGCGTTACCAGCGCGTCCACAGCTATTGCCTGCGGATCTCTTGACCTGGCGCAATACCTGTCCAGTTTTTTGTTGAGGCGAGACGCCATCATGTCCACCATTGGTCTTTCCCAACGGGTTACCAGCATGTGGAAGACTTCTGGATGAAGTCCCCACTCTCCCGGGTGAAGATCGTGTCTGCTGAGGAAGTCTGCTTCCCAGTTGTCCACTCCCGGGATGAACACTGCTGATAGCGCTATCACATGATTCTCTGCCCAGCGAAGAATCCTTGCAGCTTCTGCCATTGCACTCCTGCTTCTTGTGCCGCCCTGTCTGTTCACATGGGCGACTGCCGTGATGTTGTCCGACTGGATCAACACCGGTTTTCCCTGAAGCAGAGGTTCTGCCTGGCTTAGAGCATTGTATATTGCTCTTAGTTCCAGAATGTTTATGTGAAGAGACGTTTCCAGGCTCGTCCATACTCCCTGGAAGTTTCTTCCTTGTGTGACTGCTCCCCAGCCTCTCAGGCTGGCGTCCGTGGTCACCAGGATCCAATCCTGTATGCCGAATCTGCGGCCCTCCAATAGATGAGGACTCTGCAACCACCACAGAAGAGACACCCTTGTCCTTGGAGACAGGGTTATCCGTAGGTGCATCTGAAGATGCGACCCTGACCATTTGTCCAACAGATCCCTTTGGAAAATTCTTGCGTGGAATCTGCCGAATGGAATTGCTTCGTAAGAAGCTACCATTTTTCCCAGGACTCTTGTGCATTGATGTACAGACACCTTTCCTGGTTTTAGGAGGTTCCTGACAAGCTCGGATAACTCCTTGGCTTTTTCCTCCGGGAGAAAAACCTTTTTCTGAACCGTGTCCAGAATCATCCCTAGGAACAGCAGACGAGTTGTCGGCATTAACTGGGATTTTGGAATATTCAGAATCCACCCGTGCTGTTTTAGCACTTCTTGAGACAGTGCTAATCCCATCTCTAGCTGTTCTCTGGACCTCGCCCTTATTAGGAGATCGTCCAAGTATGGGATAATTAATACGCCTTTTCTTCGAAGAAGAATCATCATCTCGGCCATTACCTTTGTAAAGATCCGAGGTGCCGTGGACAATCCGAACGGCAGCGTCTGAAACTGATAGTGACAGTTTTGTACAACGAACCTGAGGTACCCCTGGTGTGAGGGGTAAATTGGAACGTGGAGATACGCATCCTTGATGTCCAAGGATACCATAAAGTCCCCCTCTTCCAGGTTCGCTATCACTGCTCTGAGTGACTCCATTTTGAACTTGAACTTCTTTATGTACAGGTTCAAGGACTTCAGATTTAGAATAGGCCTTACCGAGCCATCCGGCTTCGGTACCACAAAAAGAGTGGAATAATACCCCTTCCCTTGTTGTAGAAGAGGTACCTTGACTATCACCTGCTGAGAGTACAGCTTGTGAATGGCTTCCAAAACCGTCTCCCTTTCGGAGGGGGACGTTGGTAAAGCAGACTTCAGGAAACGGCGAGGTGGATCCGTCTCTAATTCCAACCTGTACCCTTGAGATATTATCTGCAGGATCCAGGGATCTACCTGCGAGTGAGCCCACTGCGCGCTGTAATTTTTGAGACGACCGCCCACCATCCCCGAGTCCGCTTGAGGAGCCCCAGCGTCATGCTGAGGCTTTTGTAGAAGCCGGGGAGGGCTTCTGTTCCTGGGAAGGAGCTGCGTGTTGCTGTCTCTTCCCTCGACCTTTGCCTCGTGGCAGATATGAATAGCCCTTTGCTCTCTTATTTTTAAAGGAACGAAAGGGCTGCGGTTGAAAAGTCGGTGCCTTTTTCTGTGGGGGAGTGACTTGAGGTAGAAAGGTGGATTTCCCGGCTGTAGCCGTGGCCACCAAATCTGATAGACCGACTCCAAATAACTCCTCCCCTTTATACGGCAAAACTTCCATATGCCGTTTTGAATCCGCATCACCTGACCACTGTCGCGTCCATAAAGCTCTTCTGGCCGAAATGGACATAGCACTTACCCGTGATGCCAGTGTGCAGATATCCCTCTGTGCATCACGCATATAAAGAAATGCATCCTTTATTTGTTCTAACGACAGTAAAATATTGTCCCTGTCCAGGGTATCAATATTTTCAATCAGGGACTCTGACCAAACTACCCCAGCACTGCCCATCCAGGCAGTCGCTACAGCTGGTCGTAGTATAACACCTGCATGTGTGTATATACTTTTTTGGATATTTTCCATCCTCCTATCTGATGGATCTTTAAGTGCGGCCGTCTCAGGAGAGGGTAACGCCACTTGTTTAGATAAGCGTGTTAGCGCCTTGTCCACCCTAGGAGGTGTTTCCCAGCGCTCCCTAACCTCTGGCGGGAAAGGGTATAATGCCAATAATTTCTTTGAAATTATCAGTTTTTTATCAGGGGCAACCCACGCTTCATTACACACGTCATTTAATTCTTCTGATTCAGGAAAAACTATAGGTAGTTTTTTCATACCCCACATAATACCCTGTTTAGTGGTACCTGTAGTATCAGCTAAATGTAACGCCTCCTTCATTGCCAAAATCATATAACGTGTGGCCCTACTGGAAAATACGGTTGATTCGTCACCGTCACCACTGGAGTCATCGCCTGTGTCTGGGTCTGTGTCGACCGACTGAGGCAAAGGGCGTTTCACAGCCCCTGACGGTGTTTGAGTCGCCTGGACAGGCACTAATTGATTGTCCGGCCGCCTCATGTCGTCAAACGACTACTTTAGCGTGTTGACACTATCCCGTAGTTCCATAAATAAAGGCATCCATTCCGGTGTCGACTCCCTAGGGGGTGACATCCTCATATTTGGCAATTGCTCCGCCTCCACACCAATATCGTCCTCATACATGTCGACACACACGTACCGACACACAGCAGACACACAGGGAATGCTCCTAACGAAGACAGGACCCACTAGCCCTTTGGGGAGACAGAGGGAGAGTTTGCCAGCACACACCAAAAGCGCTATATATATATCAGGGATAGCCTTATAATAAGTGCTCCCTTATAGCTGCTTTGTTATATCAAATTATCGCCATAAATGTGCCCCCCCCTCTCTGTTTTACCCTGTTTCTGTAGTGCAGTGCAGGGGAGAGACTTGGGAGCCGTCCTGACCAGCGGAACTGTGAGAGGAAATGGCGCCGTGTGCTGAGGAGATAGGCCCCGCCCCTTTTCTGGCGGGCTCGTCTCCCGCTATTTAGAGAAATTAGGCAGGGGTTAAATATCTCCATATAGCCTCTAGGGCTATATGTGAGGTATTTTTAGCCTTTATAGGTAATCATTTTGCCTCCCAGGGCGCCCCCCTCCCAGCGCCCTGCACCCTCAGTGACTGCCGTGTGAAGTGTGCTGAGAGGAAAATGGCGCACAGCTGCAGTGCTGTGCGCTACCTTTTGAAGACTGCAGGAGTCTTCAGCCGCCGATTCTGGACCTCTTCTGTCTTCAGCATCTGCAAGGGGGCCGGCGGCGTGGCTCCGGTGACCATCCAGGCTGTACCCGTGATCGTCCCTCTGGAGCTTGATGTCCAGTAGCCAAGAAGCCAATCCATCCTGCACGCAGGTGAGTTGACTCCTTCTCCCCTCAGTCCCTCGCTGCAGTGATCCTGTTGCCAGCAGGAATCACTGTAAAATAAAAAACCTAGCTAAACTTTTTCTAAGCAGCTCTTTAGGAGAGCCACCTAGATTGCACCCTTCTCGGCCGGGCACAAAAATCTAACTGGAGTCTGGAGGAGGGTCATAGGGGGAGGAGCCAGTGCACACCACCTGATCGGAAAAAGCTTTACTTTTTGTGCCCTGTCTCCTGCGGAGCCGCTATTCCCCATGGTCCTTTCAGGAACCCCAGCATCCACTAGGACGATAGAGAAAAAAAAAATCAGACAAGTCGGGGAATTTGACTTGTCGGAAGGCACGTGGATCGACGGAATAGCTGCCGATGCGCATGCTTCTGTCGGAAACGGGGTCAAATCCAATTTAAAAAAAGTCGGAAGGAAATGATGGTGCTGAGAGGAGGAGACAGGGGAGAGCAGCAGCTACAGCATCATACACTTGCCAATAGCCATTTACCCCAACAGCTTCCATATCTTCCATGCTAGCTGCACAGACTCTTGCCAGGATAACCTATGTTACACCAGTGGGACACTCATTACTTGCCAGACTTACACTGTGGGGAGACGGGGTAGAGCAGCGGCTACAGCAACGTAGCAGGAGGATGGGGCACCGCAGCCGCTCACTGCAGCGTCCATCTGGCTCCAGCAAGCGAGGTCCTACTTGCTGGAGTCAGGTGGACACTGCTGTGAGGTCTGGCGGCGGTGCCCCATCCTCCAACTACGCTGCTGTAGCCGCTGGTCTCCCTCTCTCAGCACCTTCATCTCAATCCGATTTTTTTTTTAAAGTCGAATTGAAATGGTCAGGAAAGGCCAAATTGCCGTTCATTGAATAGAGCCTGGTGGATCCATTCCGACAAATTCATGTCGAAATGGATCAGACTTTAATTGAATATACCCCAATGTCTCCTGTTCTGTACCCTTGCATATTTGTCTTTGGTACCAGGAAGAACCCACAGGCAAGAAGCAATAAAAAAGAAAAACAAAACAAACATTCCTAGCAAAACAAAGCTGAATCACAGTCTG
Source organism: Pseudophryne corroboree (assembly GCF_028390025.1). NCBI lineage: Eukaryota > Metazoa > Chordata > Amphibia > Anura > Myobatrachidae > Pseudophryne > Pseudophryne corroboree. The sequence goes on from NC_086449.1 coordinate 637,657,710, forward strand.
AACTTTGAGAAAAGACAGGCATTACTTTACCAATGCATAAAAGTAGTATATTGAACTAAGCTATTAGTGATATTATTTAACAAAGGGTTGTCAGTACTTTAACTTGTACTACACACTTACACTGCAGTCTTGTCAGCTCTACCTGTTATATGACCACTGCATGCAATAGAACACAATGCTCCAGTTGTTACAACTTTGCAAACTGCGTTGACACTAAGCAAATAATAATGCAATCCAATATTACTTTAAGGGAAATGCTGAGAGTCATAATACAAAGGCTGAAGCATTATTGTAAGAACTTATGTTTATACAGAATTTGGATTTATAGAACGGAGTTAAACTAAAATAAAATGGACATGAATAGAGTTTGGATTTTTTATTTATTTTTATTTGCTCCCCAACCCCCCAAATACCCCAGATATGGATAATAACCTCAACTAGTTCACACTGGCTGCAATGGTCTCTGGGAGAATCTCCAGTGTAGAACTCCAGACTGAAACAAGCCTGAAGGACATGTTGTGTATACAAATTTACACACGTTATTACGAAAGTGACATTCATACACTCTGCCAAAAGGAGCTCGACTCCTGAAACTCCATTCTAAACTGTATGTCAACGCAAGACTCCATATTTAAAAGTGGCAAAGAACAGGCCAATGGACTGGTCCCAAAATATCCCTGTGGTTTCATGAGAACGTATATTAGATTTCTGTAAAAATAAGATTTTACTTACCGATAAATCTATTTCTCGTAGTCCGTAGTGGATGCTGGGGACTCCGTCAGGACCATGGGGATTAGCGGCTCCGCAGGAGACAGGGCACAAAACTAAAGCTTTAGGATCAGGTGGTGTGTACTGGCTCCTCCCCCTATGACCTTCCTCCAAGCCTCAGTTAGGATACTGTGCCCGGACGAGCGTACACAATAAGGAAGGATATTGAATCCCGGGTAAGACTCATACCAGCCACACCAATCACACCGTATAACTTGTGATCTAAACCCAGTTAACAGTATGACAAACGTAGGAGCCTCTGAACAGACGGCTCACAACAATAACAACCCGATTTTTTTGTAACAATAACTATGTACAAGTATTGCAGACAATCCGCACTTGGGATGGGCGCCCAGCATCCACTACGGACTACGAGAAATAGATTTATCGGTAAGTAAAATCTTATTTTCTCTGACGTCCTAAGTGGATGCTGGGGACTCCGTCAGGACCATGGGGATTATACCAAAGCTCCCAAACGGGCGGGAGAGTGCAGATGACTCTGCAGCACCGAGTGAGAGAACTCCAGGTCCTCCTCAGCCAGGGTGTGCCCCTGACCAAGTAGCAGCTCGGCAAAGTTGTAAAGCCGAGACCCCTCGGGCAGTCGCCCAAGATGAGCCCACCTTCCTTGTGGAATGGGCATTTATATATTTTGGCTGTGGCAGTCCTGCCACAGAATGTGCAAGCTGAATTGTACTACACATTCAACTAGCAATCGTCTGCTTAGAAGCAAGAGCACCCAGTTTTTTGGGTGCATACAGGATAACAGCAAGTCAGTTTTCCTGACTCCAGCCGTCCTGGAAATCTATATTTTCAGGGCCCTGACAACATCTAGCAACTTGGAGTCCTCCAAGTCTCTAGTAGCCGCAGGTACCACAATAAGCTGGTTCAGATGAAACGCTGACACCACCTTAGGGAGAAACTGGGGACGAGTCCGCAGCTCTGCCCTGTCCGAATGGACAATCAGATATGGGCTTTTGTGAGACAAAGCCGCCAATTCTGACACTCGCCTGGCCGAGGCCAGGGCCAACATCATGGTCACTTTCCATGTGAGATATTTCAAATCCACAGATTTGAGCGGTTTAAACCAACGTGATTTGAGGAATCCCAGGACTACGTTGAGATCCCACAGTGCCACTGGAGGCACAAAAGGGGGTTGTATATGCAGTACTCCCTTGTCAAATTTCTGGACTTCAGGAACTGAAGCCAATTCTTTCTGGAAGAAAATCGACAGGGCCGAAATTTGAACCTTAATGGACCCCAATTTGAGGCCCATAGACACTCCTGTTTGCAGGAAATGCAGGAATCGACCGAGTTGAAATTTCTTCGTGGGGCCTTCCTGGCCTCACACCACGCAACATATTTTCGCCACATGTGGTGATAATGTTGTGCGGTCACCTCCTTCCTAGCTTTGACCAGGGTAGGAATGACCTCTTCCGGAATGCCTTTTTTTTTTTTTTTTTTTCCCTTAGGATCCGGCGTTCAACCGCCATGCCGTCAAACGCACCCGCGGTAAGTCTTGGAACAGACATGGTACTTGCTGAAGCAAGTCCCTTCTTATCGGCAGAGGCCCTGAGTCCTCTGTGAGCATCTCATGAAGTTCCGGGTACCAAGTCCTTCTTGGCCCATCCGGAGCCACGAGTATAGTTCTTACTCCTCTACGTCTTATAATTCTCAGTACCTTTGGTATGAGAAGCAGAGGAGGGAACACATACACCGACTGGTACACCCATGGTGTTACCAGAACGTCCACAGCTATTTCCTGAGGGTCTCTTGACCTGGCGCAATACCTGTCCAGTTTTTTGTTCAGGCGGGACGCCATCATGTCCACCTTTGGTCTTTCCCAACGGTGCACAATCATGTGGAAACAACTTCTCGATGAAGTCCCCACTCTCCCGGGTGGAGGTCGTGCTGAGGAAGTCTGCTTCCCAGTTGTCCACTCCCGGAATGAAAACTGCTGACAGTGCTATCACATGATTTTCCGCCCAGCGAAGAATCCTTGCAGTTTCTGCCATTGCCCTCCTGCTTCTTGTGCCGCCCAGTCTGTTTACGTGGGCGACTGCCGTGATGTTGTCCCACTGGATCAATACCGGCTGACCTTGAAGCAGAGGTCTTGCTAAGCTTAGAGCATTGTAAATTGCTCTTAGCTCCAGTATATTTATGCGGAGAGAAGTCCCCAGACTTGATCACACTCCCTGGAAATGTTTTCCCCGTGTGACTGCTCCCCAGCCTTTCAAGCTGGAATCCGTGGTCACCAGGACCCAGTCCTGAATGCATAACTGTGGCACTTTAGTAGATGAGCACTCTGCAGCCACCACAGAAGAGACACCCTTGTCCTTGGAGACAGGGTTATCCGCTGATGCATCTGAAGATGCGATCCGGACCATTTGTCCAGCAGATCCCACTGAAAAGTTCTTGCGTGAAATCTGCCGAATGGAATCGCTTCGTAAGAAGCCACCATTTTTCCCAGGACCCTTGTGCAATGATGCACTGACACTTTTCCTGGTTTTTGGAGGTTCCTGACTAGCTCGGATAACTCCCTGGCTTTCTCCTCCGGGAGAAACACCTTTTTCTGGACTGTGTCCAGAATCATCCCTAGGGACAGCAGACGTGTCGTCGGAGACAGCTGCGATTTTGGAATATTTAGAATCCACCCGTGCTGTCGTAGAACTACTTGAGATAGTGCTACTCCGACCTCCAACTGTTCTCTGGACCTTGCCCTTATCAGGAGATCGTCCAAGTAAGGGATAATTAAGACGCCTTATCTTTGAAGAAGAATCATCATTTCGGCCATTACCTTGGTAAAGACCCGGGGTGCCGTGGACAATCCAAACGGCAGCGTCTGAAACTGATAGTGACAGTTTTGTACCACGAACCTGAGGTACCCTTTGTGAGAAGGGCAAATTTGGACATGGAGGTAAGCATCCTTGATGTCCAGGGACACCATATAGTCCCCTTCTTCCTGGTTCGCTATCACTGCTCTGAGTGACTCCATTTAGAATAGGTCTCACCGAGCCGTCTGGCTTCAGTACCACAATATAGTGTGGAATAATACCCCTTTACTTGTTGTAGGAGGGGTACTTTGATTATCACCTGCTGGGAATACAGCTTGTGAATTGTTTCCAATACTGCCTCCCTGTCGGAGGTAGACGTTGGTAAAGCAAACTTCAGGAACCTGCGAGGGGGAGACGTCTCGAATTTCCAATCTGTACCCCTGGGATACTACTTGTAGGATCCAGGGGTCCACTTGCGAGTGAGCCCACTGCGTGCTGAAACTCTTGAGACGACCCCCCACCGCACCTGTTTGTACGGCCCCAGCGTCATGCTGAGGACTTGGCAGAAGCGGTGGAAGGCTTCTGTTCCTGGGAATGGGCTGCCTGCTGCAGTCTTCTTCCCTTACCTCTATCCCTGAGCAGATATTATGGGGACGAAAGGACTGAGGCTGAAAAGACTGTCTTTTTCTGCTGAGATGTGACTTGGGGTAAAAAAGGTGGATTTTCTAGCTGTTGCCGTGGCCACCAGGTCCGATGGACCGACCCCAAATAACTCCTCCCCTTTATACGGCAATACTTCCATGTGCCGTTTGGAATCTGCATCACCTGACCACTGTCGTGTCCAGAAACATCGTCTGGCAGATATGGACATCGCACTTACTCTTGATGCCAGAGTTTCGCATATATAGAAATGCATCTTTTAAATGCTCTATAGTCAATAAAATACTGTCCCTGTCAAGGGTATCAATATTTCCAGTCAGGGAATCCGACCAAGCCACCCCAGCGCTGCCCATCCAGGCTGAGGCGATCGCTGGTCGCAGTATAACACCAGTATGTGTGTATATACTTCTTAGGATATTTTCCAACCTCCTATCAGTTGGCTCCTTGAGGGCGTCCGTATCTGGAGACGGTAACGCCACTTGTTTTTATAAGCATGTGAGCGCCTTATCCACCCTAAGGTGTGTTTCCCAACGCGCCATAACTTCTGGCGGGAAAAGGTATACCGCCAATAATTTTCTATCGGGGGAAACCCACGCATCATCACACACTTCATTTAATTTATCTGATTCAGGAAAAACCACATGTAGTTTTTTCACACTCCACATAATACCCTTTTTTGTGGTACTTGTAGTATCAGAAATATGTAACATCTCCTTCATTGCCCTTAACAAGTAACGTGTGGCCCTAAAGGAAAATACGTTTGTTTCTTCACCGTCGACACTGGAGTCAGTGTCCGTATCTGTGTCGACCGACTGAGGTAAAAGGACGTTTTAACGCCCCTGACGGTGTTTTAGACGCCTGGACAGATACTAATTGGTTTGCCGGCCGTCTCATGTCGTCAACCGACCTTGCAGCGTGTTGACATTATCACGTAATTCCTTAAATAAGCCATCCATTCCGGTGTCGACTCCCTAGAGAGTGACATCACCATTACCGGCAATTGCTCCGCCTCCTCACCAACATCGTCCTCATACATGTCGACACACAAGTACCGACACACAGCACACACACAGGGAATGCTCTGATAGAGGACAGGACCCCACTAGCCCTTTGTGGAGACAGAGGGAGAGTTTGCCAGCACACACCAAAAACGCTATATTATACAGGGACAACCTTTATATAAGTGTTTTTCCCTTATAGCATTTTAATATATATATACATATCGCCAAATAAGTGCCCCCCCCTCTCTGTTTTAACCCTGTTTCTGTAGTGCAGTGCAGGGGAGAGCCTGGGAGCCTTCCCACCAGCCTTTCTGTGAGGGATAATGGCGCTGTGTGCTGAGGAGAATAGGCCCCGCCCCCTTTTCGGCTGGCTTCTTCTCCCGTTTTGCTGAGACCTGGCAGGGGTTAAATACATCCATATAGCCTCCAGGGGCTATATGTGATGTATTTTTAGCCAGAATAAGGTATTATACATTGCTGCCCAGGGCGCCCCCAGCAACGCCCTGCACCCTCCGTGACCGTTGGTGTGAAGTGTGTGACAACAATGGCGCACAGCTGCAGTGCTGTGCGCTACCTTCATGAAGACTGAAAAGCCTTCTGCCGCCGGTTTCTGGACCTTCAATCTTCAGCATCTGCAAGGGGGGTCGGCGGCGCGGCTCCGGGACGAACCCCAGGGTGAGACCTGTGTTCCGACTCCCTCTGGAGCTAATGGTGTCCAGTAGCCTAAGAAGCCAATCCATCCTGCACGCAGGTGAGTTGAACTTCTCTCCCCTAAGTCCCTCGATGCAGTGAGCCTGTTGCCAGCAGGACTCACTGAAAATAAGAAACCTAAAAACTTTTTCTAAGCAGCTCCTTAAGAGAGCCACCTAGATTGCACCCTGCTCGGACGGGCACAAAAACCTAACTGAGGCTTGGAGGAGGGTCATAGGGGGAGGAGCCAGTACACACCACCTGATCCTAAAGCTTTAGTTTTGTGCCCTGTCTCCTGCGGAGCCGCTAATCCCCATGGTCCTGACGGAGTCCCCAGCATCCACTTAGGACGTCAGAGAAACTGTATTGCGCATAAAAGGTAGAGTCAGTATAACCACATCATTTAAACCAATTTGTCCCTTTAGTATCTTCATGCTTCTGTATTTTATGAAGAGCTGTTCCGTACGTCATTTTCTGTACTATATTATGCTATGTATCTGTTAAGCGCCTTGAGTCCTATTGGAGAAAGAGCGCTATATAAAATTATTATTAAAATTGCACTATAACAGGGAATGTTTTGTAATACTGCGCTACTACAGAAGTAGTATCACATAGTAACCTAAACCTTAATTTTCACAGTAACTAAATCTTGATAACATCAGATTGTGTGTATACTAGAGACTTCATTTTCCATGCCCAAAGATTGTCACAGATGGGACATTTTTAAATGAACCGTCAGCAGAAACATCAGACAGATGTTCCAGAAATCCATACAAACCACATAATGATGTGAATGAACAATTATTCCCTGTAAAACGCTGCGGAATATGTGCGCGCTATATAAATAACTGGTGAAAAATAAATACTGTGCACAATATTGTGCAGCAGAACAGTTACCGGGGTAATTCAGATCGCACTCTGACATGCGGGGGGACGCCCAGCACAGGGCTAGTCCGCCACACATGTCAGGCCCTATCAGCGTAACAATTGTCTGCAGCAAGCTGCCTAGTAAACATTCCGGTGGGTGCTTTTCCTACATCTGGCACATATTGTAACGTATTGGCAAATCCATTTACCTGGCTCTACAGGTGAAGGTAGTGCCAACAATACAAAGAGGGGCAATTCAAGAGTCAGAGAACTAGTATCATTCTAAAGGAGTTCAGGAGCCAGTTCAATTATTTGTGCACCAGCCCTGCTCTGGTGGCTATGGCCACATTCTGACACAATGGGATCGATTCAATTCGGCAATTTATGAATAGCGCCGGGAATTAGCTCCCGATGCTATTCTAGTGTTCACTCTAGGCTGTTTTAGCAGGGAGCTGCGCCCTGCCCGTTTTTTAGCAGGCAAAACCCACCCTGCCCCTTTTGCGGCGCCCTGCTAGAACAGCCGCCCACTCCCTGCCCTCCCGGCGTGTATAGATGCCGTGCCCATGCGCGCGGCATCCATTCACGCATTGGGAGAGGGCTGTGGGAAGCCCAGCATTCGCCGCGCGCGCACATGTGCCCCCGGAGTCCGGCGCCCTGCCCCTTTTCACTCCTAGAGTGAACACTAGCTATTCAATTCAGCCGCTAGTTACCCGCAATTGTCGGGAATTCTTCTCTCATCCCCGGGGGATGAGAGAAGAAACCCGACAAAAGTGCTGCCTCGCGGCTGGCGCAAGACTAATTCTGTCGGGAATCAGCCTCGCGCCGGGGAGTTAAGTCGGAGCATGCCCGTCTCCCGACAATTCAACCTGTTTAGTCGGCGAGAACGGGCCATGGCCGACTTAACTGGAGCTGAATTAAATAGCGTCGGGAGCTAATTCCCGGCGCTATTCATAAATTGCCGAATTGAATCGACCCCAATGAATGGGAATAACTACATTAAGCAGCTGTGCCTAGTGCCAAGACCGATGAAGTTATGCAACATCCAGCCCCAAAGCACAACAGAAATCTGGGCGATGTGAACATGTCAGGTGTGTGTGAGAAGAAATCAGTAAGTGCAGCCTCAGGGCTGGCCGCCCAAAACAACTGAATTATCTCCAGGCAACTATAGACGGGATCAATTCTCTAAATCAATTGAATTGGTCCCAGAAAGTTACGAAACAGACACATGATAACAGTACATTTATGTAAGTGCAGTGTTCATGCTCATGGATCCTGTCAATACTTCCTACATGGGGAACATTGTGGTGAAGAAGTGAAAAGAGTAGAGGTGAGCCAGCGGAGAAGTTGCAATTTTATAGAAAGCACTTGATAAATGTTACTTCAGAGCAGATACATTGGTTGCCACGGACAACTTCTTCGCTGGCTCTTCTCCACTCTATTCACTGCTTCATACGGCTACCCAGGTTGGGTATGAGTGACGGGCGGTCAGGATACAGATACTGGGATCCCAGCCGCCGGGGGAGCAAGCGCATCGAAGCACCTTTCGGGCTCGCTGCTATCACCACAGGTTATATTCCCACTTTATGCGTATCATGGACAGCCACAAGTGGGAATAATCCTGGGCCCCCTGCAGACATTCTGGTGGACAGGATCCCGACATTGGTATGCTGACCACCAGGATCATAAACTATATCCCCATCTACCACAATGATTACTATCTGGAAGTCCGTTAAGCTGCATTCATACCTATGATACCGTCCAAAAAATAAAATAAAAATGGAGGTTATTCAACAATTCTCAGTAAAACGGCACATAACTGAACAATCACTCCAATATTTATTTTAACACAAATTAAAAACCAAAACACAATTATTTCACTTTGTATCTTGTTCAGAATAAGTGTTCCTCATGCAGAGACCTGCTCAATAGAGCGAGCATAGCACTAGTGAGCAATTAATGAGGGCACAGATCCAGGAGGGGTGTCACTGGGGACTTTACCCATTTAAAGGATTAAAAAATAAAAGCCACACACAGTACGTCCGATGTTTTCATTTTCAAGAAAGTGGGTAACCTATAGGTCCTGCAGTCATACACCCCCCCCCCCCCCCAAGTCTATGACTTAACACGCAGCCAATAGGTACTGCCAGGATATGCATGGCCTACGCTGCATGTGGAGGAATGGTAAAAGCAGCATGAATAGGTCATTATTACACACAGCACAGGGGACAGAGATGGAAATAATGCACACGAGAGAGAGAGAGAGATCGATCCTGTATGAAGCAGAGGGCAGCCCCGTTGCACAACCGGGCACGAAGCAGCAGTAGCTTACACCAGACACACAGCCCTCCCCCTATCAGGAGCCCCGGCAGGCCGAAGCCTGTGTCAGAAGCGATGGGGGGCGGATGAGGGACATGTGCAGCAGCAGCGCGGTAGACAGCACCAGACAACATGGCGGCGCCGGGTATAACACTCACGGGGTGCTGCGGTCGCTGTACTCATTCGCCACAGTCTCGATCCCTCCGGCTCTGGCCACCGCGACATAGCAGCTCTGGAAGCCCAGATCAATCCCCACCACCGACATGACTGCAGCGTGAGACACTGGCAGCTGGCAGAACTGAGGTCGGTAGAGCGGCCACACTACGCTCCTCCGCGCCTGCTGCTGGGAGATGAATGGAGCCGGGGAAGATCTCGAAAGATCTCGCTGTCAAAGGAGGAGTAAAGCAAAGAAACAACGCTGGCAAGTATCGCGATAGAGAGAACGTCACAGCCTCGGCCTAAACAGGCCTATCCGCTCATTCCTGCAGCTTTGTGGAACCAATGAGCGGCGCACACTGCCGTGACGTCAGAAGAGTGAGCGGGAGGCGCCTGGTGACTAAGCTGCCTCCCTGTGCTCCGCCCTCCTTGTGAGGTCGGTTGGGGGTGGGGGGAGTCCTCCTGCGTCATGCGCACGTTGCTGCAGTTGCCTCGGAGACTGCAAGGAGTGGGCGGTGGCTGTGCTGCAGATGATGGGGATGGGCCTGCATAATGAGCTATTTGCATATAGGACATACATGCAAATGACCATGGAAGCGATGGTTGTATCAGTAGTGTCTCAGTGTTATGTTATCTAGTACCCGCTGCTGTCACGGCCTGTGATGGTGCAGCGTTGTTATTATTCTTCAAAGGGTGGCTGGCTGCACATAGGCTACAGCACCAGCACGTCTGTGGTACAGCAGCTGGTTTAAAATGCCAGGCACTGGAGGGGCCATAATACAGTGGAGTGTACCATGTGATCCTCTCAGCAGCAATAAGGGAAGACCAAAAACATTCTTGAATTAATTTCCATAGAATCATGAATGTATGATATCCTTTAATTAAATGTCTATTTAAAATACAGATCTTCTACAGTAGATGGTCTCTACAGTATGTGCTACGATAGACATCGGTTGTTCCTGTGACATCTGTCGTTGGCATGCACAGGATATGCCCACATTTTGTGGACCTGTTTCATTATGATATGTATGTTTTACTTATTATTGCTGTGCTTTATTCACCTCTTCAAGACTGGATGAGTGACTCAAGACTGGATGGTTGTCACTCCTACTTACCACACAGAACATTCTCTGAGGCCCACCCCCCCGCCCCCATAATTGGCACTACTGTAAAGTGATAAATCTGTGCGTACTGCAAAAGGGGGCATATCCCTGCTGAAGTGGGTGTGGCTTTGCATAAAGGGGCGTGACATTGCAGGAAAAGACTACCTTATACCCCAGTTTTGCAATCTGCACGCCCAGACGTTGGCTACCACAGGGAAAAAAATAATCCTGATTCATGCCCCTTACATTATTTGTCATTTTTCCTCCTTATAGTAATGCCCAGTATACATTATGCCACATACTGCAATGGCCTTTAGACATTATGCCACAATAACGCCCATTACACAATATGCCACAATAATGCCCATTACACAGTATGCCACACACCGTAATGCACCTGACACATTATGCCACACACCGTCTTGCCTGTGACACATTATGACACACACCGCAATGCCCATTATACATTATGCCACACACTGCAATACCCCTGAGACATTATACCACATACCAAAATGCCTGTGATATAGTATACCACACACCGTACTGCCTGTGACACACACCGCAATGCCCGTTATACATTATGCCACACACTGCAATGCCCCTGAGACATTATACCATGTACCACAATGCCCGTTATATAGTATACCACAAACCGTAATGCCTACACACACCGCAATGTCCGTGATACATTATGCCTAGGGTGGCCAATCCTGGGCCATTTTTTCAATCCCGGGTATCGGGATTGAAAAATGGTCAATACCGGGATACCCGGGATTGGATTATTTGCTGTGTGGCCGCCCTCCTGCCCCACTCCCATAATTTACCATCCAACACCGGAGGGAGGGACACTTCCTGTGGGTGATGGGAAGAGGCAGCGTCTGAGCATCATGAGGACCCTCAATGCTGCCCGGCATTACAAAATTCCCGGAGCTTCCAATCCCGGGATTGAATCCTGGCCGTTTTTGGGCCTAAATCCCGGGATCCCGCCAATTTCTGATCCCGGGATTGGCCTCCCTAATTATGCCGCACACTGCAATGCCCATTACACATTAAGCCCTACAGTAAGGCTTCTAATTACTTTTAAATTACCTGCTCGTTGCCAAGGGTTTCATGCTCAGGGTGTCATGCTTGTTGCCAGGGGTTTCATGCGCTAGGTGTTACGCTTGTTGCCAGGGGTATCATGTACTGGGTGTCAAGCTTTTTGCCATGGTGTAATATTTGTTGCCAGGGGCCTTATGCACTGGGTGTCATGCTCGTTGCTAGGGGCTAATGCTTGTTGCCAGGGATTTCATGAGCTGGGTGTTGTGCTTGTTACTAGGGGGTAATGCTTGTTGCTAGGGCTGTGCTCTCAGTGCCACATATGCCCCCAGTGCCAGATATTCCCCTACAGTGCCAGATAAAAATATGCCCCCATAGTGCCAGAAACACATATGCCCCCAGTGACACATATGCCCCCACAGTACCAGATTCACATATGCCTCTAGTGCCAAATATGCCCCCCAGTGCCAGATACACATATGCCCCCAGTGCCAGCTATACATATGCCCCCAGTGCCAAAAATGCCCCTCCCCCAGTGCCAGGTACACATTCACCCCCTGCTGCTGTGCTGTCCGGGAAGGAGGGTAGTCTCTGAGTTCAGGAAGGAGCTGGAGGGCACAGCGCGCGCCTGTCCTGTGTCTCCAGCAGCGTGTCTGTCAAATGAAGTGCTGATTCGTGAGCCAATCAGAGCTCGTGGACCGGCAGCTGCTGCTCCTGATTGGCTGCCAGTCCACAAGCTCCGAGCTGGTCTCACGAGCTGGCACTTCATTTGACAGACACGCTGCCGCCGAAGACCTAGGAAGGACACAGGAGAGGTGCGCTGTGCCCTTCAGCTCCTTTCCGAACTCACAGCAGCAATCAGTGGCTGCGCACCCGCAGCCTTGCACCTCCAAGTCTCCGCAGTGGCTGCGGGGGTGGGAGGTACGCCACTGATTTATTGGGCTATCCAATATGTGTACATCATTACAGATTTCTCATGCTTCTGTTGGCCAAAATAAATTATATTTAAATATGCGTGCACATAGTTTTTTTTATTTAACATCTTATTTACAATTATTTAACTTTAGGGAAAGACCTAAAGTTAGACATCACACATTGCCCCATAATGAATTAAAGCCATGCACACATCGGCAGTATCAGTGATCCTAGTAGCCACGTAGTATGTCTTTCTCAAGGTACAAATTCCAGTGAGATAATTAGGATTTGTATCCAGATATCCATGTCTAACAAATTACAATGGTATTAAGCTAACCACTTATTGCTACCCTAATTGTATGGAAGGCCATGCAATGTTCCACCTTAAAATATGTGACAACAAAGAAGCCATTTCCCATTCTCCCAAATAAATTACTTATGTAGTAACCAGGGACGTAGTGGTTGAGCCAGCGGTCGCCAACCTGTTGCTCGCGAGAGGCGCTCAGCGCTGTAGCTACCCGGAAGTGCCGGGAGCGCTCAGCGCTGGCAGCACCCCGGAGAGAGTGATGTCCTGTCCTGCTGCGGAGCCTGCCATCCCGCCCAGCTTGCCTGAGATGTACACCGGCCTGAGCGGCTTGCTGCTGCTGCGCCTCAGCCTCCTCAGTGTCACTCTATCAGAGCCTGAGCGAGGAGCTGGGGGAGACAGAAGTGGATGGCCTGGCAGAGGCAGAAGAAGGCTGGGCGCAGGAGACGCCGGGGAGGTGGCGGCTGAGCGAGGACAATTTCTGGTGTCAGACAGTCTGGGAGTGTGGGTGAGTGCAGGGGCTGGGGGAGAGCTGCTGTATACCATGCTGTCTTTTGCCATCATGTGTGCACCTTGTACAGTATGCCCCTCCTTGGTAACGAGCATTACACCCCTGGCAACTAGACCCCTGACAGCGAACATGACATGCAGTGCGTTACACCCCTGGCAACAAGACCCCTGACAATGAGCATGACACGCAGAGCATTACACTTCTGGCAACGTGCATGACACGCAAAGCATTACACCCCTGGCAACGAGCAGGACACGCAGAGCATTACACCCCTGGCAACAAGACCACGGGCAACGAGCATGACACCCCTGGCAACAAGCATGGAACCCACAGCATGAAACCCCTGGCAACAACCATTACCCTCCTGGCAACAAGCAGGACACCCAGGGCATGAAACCCCTGGCAACGTATATGAAACCCCTGGCAATGAGTATGAGACCCCTGACAATGAGTAGGTAATTTAAAATTAATTAGAAACCTTACTGTGGGGCATAATGTGTAAGGGGCATTATTATAAGGAGGAAAAAGTACAAATAATGTAAGGAGCATGAATCAGGATTATTATTTTCTTATGGTGGCCAGTGTCTGGGCGTGCGGTTGCAAAACTGGGGTATAAGGTAGTCTTTTCCTGCATTACCACACCCCTTGCAGTGAGGCCACATCCTCTTTTTGGAGCACGCGCTCCTACGGCACCCCTCCCATTTAATATAGCAATGGGAGGGGTGCCAGAAACTTTTTTGGCAGGAGGGTGCAAAATGTATAGCTACGCCACTGCCCACGACTCCAGTCTTAACATTGAGAGCGCGCCAGTAATCATTCAAGTACAGTATTTTTTTCCCAAAAACTTCAGTAGCTACTCAGGAGGTTTAATTTTTCTCGAATAGCTCACACCCCAATTAAGGTTGGAGACCACTGGGTTAGGCCATCCGGCTCCACTTGAAAACAGACCAAAGCCGAAATCTCATATGCACCATCGTACTTGTATGAGGTGCACTTCCAAGCACCTCTGCTGTCCAAAGCTCTACCAATACACTTAGTCCCCATTTCCTCTATCTTGATGGATGTCTGAACAGTGGACAGTCTTGGCAATGTAAAGACAGTGTCCTAAAGAGGGTGGGGCAACTGGGGCATGTGTCCCAGGCGCCAGTGTCAGTGGCGCACCCAGGGGGGGTTTCCGAGCACCCAGAAACCCCCTCCACTAAAAAAAAATAAAAAAAATTTCCGGCTGCATGAGTATTATTAATGGCTGCCTAGCGTCCTCTGCAGCCTGCTGTCTTCCTGGTGGCACTTGTAAGTGCAGTAAAAGTTTACTTTATTTTAATTATAGTACATATATATCCATGTGCATACATATATACACATGTATATACATACATACATATAAACACACACACATATGATATATACATGTGTATATATACGTGTACTGTATGTGTGTGTATATATATATATATATATATATGTATGCATGTTTAATATGCTATGTATATGTGTTTATGAATGTGTGTGTATATGTATATATATATATATATATACACGGTATATATATGTGTAGATATGTATTATATATATATAGATAGATAGATAGATAGATAGATACCCTTGTAGTAGCCGACACTCGGAAGGCCTCTGTGGGCTTTCTGGCTCAGGTGCCATCCTATGAGGTTTCCACCTCCATCACTATCCCATGTAAAGAAGGCGGCACTCAGAGATTTGAAGGTGCAAAAGAATATTTAGTAAACAAGCTGCACAGTTACATCAACGTTTTGGGGCGCGCAGCCCCTTCATCAGGATGATGAAGGGGCTGCGCGCCCCGAAACGTTGATGTAACTCTGCAGCTTGTTTACTAAATATTCTTTTGCACCTTCGAGTCTCTGAGTGACGCCTTCTTTACATGGGATATATATATATATATATATATATATACACAGACACACTAGTTTTACGGATCCAGCATATACTGGGTCACCTCAGTCCCCACCCCCGTGATTGGCTTCACCCAGTTCTGGAAACCCCCCCATGCAAATCCTGCGTTTGCCACTGAGTGTGGAGAGAGTGCTAGTATGGGGGCCTGCATTCAGGGACATAAGGTGCATCAGCAGAGCAGTTTTGTGACCAGACTGTCATTGTGCTGAAGCTGTACCCATTACCCGCCTCCTGGCAGCATTGCGCACATAAAGTGCCTATGATTTGACATTGCCTTGTCATAGCAGCAGTTAGAGGATGGCAGGAAGAGATGGCCTTCTTTTATAAGTAAACTACAGTCGGGAGACGGGGAGGACACAATATGGAATTGGAGTCCAGATGGGGAAAGGGAGCTCTGTAAGGGCCATACAGATAAGAAGGGGAGGGGGGGGATTATTGCAATTACAAACTAGGAGGGGGTGATGAGGAGCACCTTAAAGGATTTAAAGAGCATACAGACTGCGCATAGAGGGAGTGAGGGTGTACGTTAGGAACATCCATTCGGGATGGGCACGTTTAAGGTCCTGAGTAAACACAATACTCTAAGGAAAATACAGAGAAGGGGGCACTCTAATGATTATACCGACAAGCGGGGGCCATATAAAAAACAGTGACGTAACAACCACCCTGTGCCAGGCCTGCCTCCTAAGTGCATGACGTCACCCAGAAGGGACGGGGCTGCCATCACTAGAAAGTACAGCAGTGCTCAAAGGACGCAGAGTGCCTGCCTGGAGCGTCCTTTAGATGTTCCAGGGGACACTGTCGCAGTGATACTGGCTGCAGGGTGCTGTTCTATTCACCCTGCTAGCCAGAGGCAAGGGCTATTGGTTTGCAATAGAGCGTCCCACAGAGTAGCACACCCTTAGTTAAGGTCTTGATAAAGAATAGTCAAATTAGGGTGTCGACTTGCGCCAATTGATATCTTCGGGATGACAATCAAAGCATGCAGCTGAGAACAGCAGGAACCTTTCAAAGTACAGTGTCACAACTGAGGGTTTTGGCTGACAGGAGGAAGCCTCAGTTGTAGGGGCTGGAATGAAATTAAACCTGGAGGGTTTAATCAGACCCCTGGACATGTAAGTGCAAAAGATTACCCAAAGGTGTGACCATGACAACCAGGGTTAAAAGTCAATAAAAGATTTTATTAACAGACTCCGTGTATAACAACAGTATTCACAGTTGATAAAAGCAAGTGGCATATAATACAGTTCCTGGATCACGTGTAACCGTAGAAGGTATCACAGAGCACTGGTAGGTTAAGGAATAGATGTTAATGTCCCTTGATGGATTAACCTTACCAGGCCTGGCTGTAGTAGTGAAGATAGCCGAGGAACACGCCAGTGGATGTAATTGGTAACTTGAACAGACTGTTGTAGATACTGGATGGAACCAGCCAGATGGTAGAGACACGGAGTGGATGCTGAGTGGAATCAGCCAGGTGATGAAGACACGGAGTGGATGCTGGATGGAACCAGACAGGTGATGAAGACACGGAGTGGATGCTGGATGGAACCAGACAGGTGGTGAAGACACGGAGTGGATGCGGGATGGAACCAGACAGGTGGTGAAGACACGGAGTGGATGCGGGATGGAACCAGACAGGTGGTGAAGACACGGAGTGAATACTGTAAGATGCTAGGGAGCGTGGAAACAGGAGAGTAGTGGAGAGGTTACCGGTGGTAGTGGATACTGCTGGTAAGTAGGGATCCGCTGGAGTAACACCGGTACTTTGAAGAAAGTAATACTGCTGAAATCTGACCGCTTGAAGCAGATGATAGTAGCTGGAAGCTGGAATAGCCTCGGAGGGCTGCAGAGTCAGGCTGCACCACAAGATGGAAGGCTGGTGCGGGTCTCGTAGTATCTGCTGGAGACAGGAGCTGGAACCTGGAAAAACAACCACAGGGAAGAGACACTGGAACAAGGTTTGACATTCAAAGCACTGACCTCTTCCTGGCCCAGGCACAGGATACTTATGCCTGCAGCAAGGCAGGTATTGTCTGGCCAATCATGCAGGTTTACTGTGTAGCAGATTGGTGGAGAATGGACATGTGACTAAGGGAAACATGGCTGCGCCCATGTTAGTACTTGGAGGGAAAGCTGGTTTGGAAAACCATGTGGGATCATAACAATAATGGCGGCGCTGGCCGCGGAGGACAGGAGACGCCAAACTGATAACTGCACCCTGAGACACATGGATGACATCGGAGGCCGCGGCAGGCATGGGGCACCACTCTGACAACCTGCATACTGTAACACAGAAACGGCGGCGGAGGACGGGAGACGCCATGCTAGATTCAAACATTGCGCCGCTGTGACAGCGTCTCAGCGTGACAGGAGGGATATGCATAGTGTGGACATCAGGAACACAGATGAGATCCGGCCCTGGAACGCTGAGCCAGCCTCAGAAGGCATCTGAAAGGCAAGTAATGGCATCCAGATACCCGGATCCTGACAGCACCCCCCCCTTTAGGAGTGGCCCCAGGACACTTCTTCGGCTTTTGAGGAAACTTAGAGTGGAAATTCCGGACCAAGGCAGGAGCATGGACATCAGAAGCATTGGTCCAAGAGCGTTCTTCAGGACCATAGCCCTTCCAGTCAATAAGATACTGCAATTGACCGTAACGGAAACGTGAGTCCAGAATCTTGGCCACTTCATACTCAACTCCCCGTTGAGTTTGGACTTTCGGAGCAGAAGGAAGTGCAGAGTGAAACCGATTCAGGATCAGCGGTTTCAATAGAGACACATGGAATGTCCTGGGTATCTTTAGGAAGGGAGGTAACTGGAGTTTATAGGCAACAGGATTGATGACTTGTTCAATTTTAAAAGGACCGATGTAACGAGGTGCAAATTTCATGCTGGGAACTCTCAGCCTCAAATTCTTCGTGGACAACCACACACGATCACCCACCTTGAGAGCAGGGACTGCTCTACGCTTCCTATCAGCGAACTTCTTGTACCTAAATGAGGCTTTGAGCAGGGCCGCTCGCACATTCTTCCAGTTATTAGAAATCTGACGCAAAGTGATATCCACTGCTGGAATTGAAGTTGCTGGAAGCGGTTGGAATTCTGGAACTTTAGGGTGGAATCCATAGTTGATGAAGAATGGTGTTGAAGAAGATGAGGAATGGTATTGATTGTTGTGGCTGAACTCGGCCCAAGGAAGGAGTTGAACCCAGTCATCTTGGGAGGAAGACACATAAATGCGGAGGAAGGCCTCCAAGTCCTGATTTACCCTCTCGGTTTGACCATTGGTCTGAGGATGATAAGCTGTGGAAAACTTTAACTTGACTTGGAGGGCTTGACATAAACTTCGCCAAAACTTGGCTACAAATTGCACACCACGGTCGGAGATGATCTCTTCAGGAAGACCGTGGAGTCGGAAGATCTCTTCAAAAAACACTTGAGCCAGCTTGGAAGCTGACGGAAGACCGGTGAGAGGTATGAAATGTGCCATCTTGGTGAACCGGTCAACTACCACCCAGATGGTATTAAACTTGTTGCACATGGGCAGATCTGTAACAAAGTCCATCGACAAATGGGTCCACGGTCGACGGGGAACAGATAATGGAACCAGTTGCCCAGCAGGCGACTGGCAGGAGACTTTGTGTTGGGCACACTTTGGGCAGGAGGCAATAAATTCCATGACGTCCTTCTTCAGAGTTGGCCACCAATAGGACCTAGAAATAAACTCAAAGGTCTTCTGGATGCCTGCATGTCCGGCAAAACTGGAAGCATGAGCCCAATGCATGAGCTTCTTCCTTAACACCGGCTTCACAAAACTTTTCCCTGGTGGAGGCGTAGAGTCCATCCCTACCGTGGAGAATGCCAACGGATTAATAATAGGATGCTTGTCCGAAGACTCTGACTCATTTTCTTGCTCCCATGAGCGGGAAAGGGCATCGGCCTTGCGATTCTGAGAACCCGGACAGAACTGGAGTTTAAAGTCGAACCTGGAAAAGAAAAGTGCCCATCTGGCTTGACGAGGGTTAAGACATTGTGCGCCTTTCAAATATAAAAGATTTTTGTGGTCGGTAAGTATAGTGACTGAATGAGAAGCTCCCTCTAACAGATATCTCCATTCTTCCAGAGCGAGCTTGATGGCTAGCAACTCCTGATCGCCAATGGCATAGTTGCGCTCAGCTGGGGAGAACTTCCGGGAGAAGAAACTGCAAGGATGTAGATGACCATCTTTAGCCCTCTGGGATAACACCGCTCCTACTCCAACGGAGGAGGCATCTACCTCAAGGATGAAAGGAGAGTCGATGTCGGGCTGTTTCAGAACTGGTGCAGAGATGAAGCGTTGCTTTAATAGATAAAAAGCATGCGTAGCTTCTTCAGACCACTTGGACGGGTTAGCACCCTTCTTGGTAAAAGCAGTGATAGGCGCCACAATGGTGGAAAAGTCTCGTATAAACTTTCTGTAGTAATTGGCGAACCCTAAGAACCTCTGTACCTCTTTGAGGGTTAGGGGAATCGGCCAATTCTGGATTGCTTGTAGTTTCTCAGGATCCATCTCTAGTCCGGAACCGGACACAATGTAACCTAGAAACGGAATGGATTTGACTTCAAAAACACATTTCTCTAATTTGCAATAGAGATGATTGACACGGAGACGGGACAGAACCTCCTTTACCCAGAAGCGATGTTCCTCTAGATTGTTAGCAAAGATAAGAATATCGGCCCTCATTCCGAGTTGATCGGTCGCAAGGCGAATTTAGCAGAGTTACACACGCTAAGCCGCCGCCTACTGGGAGTGAATCTTAGCTTCTTAAAATTGCGACCGATGTATTCGCAATATTGCGATTACTAACTACTTAGCAGTTTCAGAGTAGCTCCAGACTTACTCTGCCTGTGCGATCATTTCAGTGCTTGTCGTTCCTGGTTGACGTCACAAACACACCCAGCGTTCGCCCAGGCACTCCCACCGTTTCTCCGGCCACTCCTGCGTTTTTTCCGGAAACGGTAGCGTTTTCAGCCACACGCCCCTGAAACGCCGTGTTTCCGCCCAGTAACACCCATTTCCTGTCAATCACATTACGATCGCCGGAGCGAAGAAAAAGCCGTGAGTAAAAATACTTTCTTCATAGTAAAGTTACTTGGCGCAGTCGCAGTGCGAACCTTGCGCATGCGTACTAAGCGGATTTTCACTGCGATGCGATGAAAAAGAACGAGCGAACAACTCGGAATGAGGGCCATCATCTAGGTAAACTACGACATGGCGGTACAGGATGTCTCTGAAGATCTCATTTACAAAATGTTGGAAAACGGCTGGAGCGTTGCTCAATCCGAAGGGCATGACGAGGTACTCATAGTGTCCATCCCGGGTGTTAAAGGCGGTCTTCCACTCGTCACCCTCACGGATCCGGATGAGATTGTAGGCACCCCTCAAATCCAACTTTGTAAAGATGGTTGCTCCGCTAACTCTATCGAAGAGCTCTGTAATCAAGGGTAAAGGATAACGGTTCTTAACGGTAATGTCGTTCAAACCTCTGTAGTCGATGCACGGCCGCAGGCCACCATCCTTCTTTTTAACGAAAAAGAAGCCTGCGCCAGCTGGAGAAGAGGAAGGTCGAATTAAACCCTTCGCCAGGTTCTCTTTGATGTACAAATATACAGATAGAGTGCGCTATCAACGGCAGCCTGTACAGGGAAGGTCAGTTCCCTTAAAATATATATATGAAGAAAAAAGAAATGTACTGGCGCCAGCTGAAATTCAATAACGGAATATATATAGATTATATAAAATATATTTTTATTAAATTCAACTAGGAGATTTAGCTTATCTCTCAAGAATAAAATACAACCACATTAAAAAATGTATCACTTTAAAAAATGAACACTGTAGGAAACCACAGGGTATTAACCCTTTCAATTCAAATGTCCACAGTTCCTGGCTAGGACACTAATCCACATTTGCCCACAAGTTGTTTTATATGTAACTTTTTACCAGGCTTGCTTCCGGATTAGGTCCCCTAGGAGTCCCAAGCAGATGGAGTCCAGATGGCAATTGGGGATGAGTCCGGGTCTGTAGAAAGACTTGTGTCGGAATTTGATCCAGTGGATGCTGATAAGTCCAAATACCGCCAGGGAGTGGATAGGGTGCTGGTACCTGTGGTCCTACAGGGAAAGCTCAACGCGTTTCGCTGGTCCAATAGAAGCCAGCTTCCTCAGGAGCATGAATCCAGTGTCCAATTTATGAGCTATATATACCCTTACTCATTAAAGATTAATTGAGAGCATCTGTTAGCCCTGCTAACACATTAAAATTCATTACACAAACCTAGTGTTCAGCTACAGCAGAAGGCAATCTATAATCAACCAGCATTAGTAGAAGTCATCATTTGTAAAAACGAGTGCTCTAAATAGCACAAAAATGTATGTTTATATTACATATTTTGTATCATGTGATCGCCCCCGATCACATGACACTCAGTCTCCAATGATCTCAATGTTAGAAATTCAAAACGTTCGCGCGTCCGACCACGTGACCAACTCCGATCACGTGGTCTAGCTGGCGCGTCATGCGTCTCACGGAGCGAGAGAGAATCCCGTCCTGCATTGTTACTTGTGCAGTGTATTACCGCCCGGGACCACGTGATTATCATCGATCACGTGACTCCTCCATGGCATCATGCGGTTCACAGACCAGGAACAGGTCACCTCGCTCCGTGGAACGCATGCATATAGAATGAGGAAGTACATCCTACACTCTTAGATTCTTGGAGAGCAGTACTTACTAGCAATATATGGAAGCCAAAGATAATCTACATGGTTTAGAATGATAACACATACTGGTCAGAATATAATAAATGGAGAAACAGAAAAAAAGGGGGGGGATTAGAATGAATCAAATCACAAAGTATTATAATTTAGAATAAGACAGTACAAATGCACGGATAAACAGATAAAGTATCCAACCTTTTTTATCCAAAGATATCGGGGAGACCATGATTGGAGGAACATATAAAATATCTAATATCTGACCATATGTCACTATTATTGTCATATTAGACTATCAAACTCTCTGAGACAGAGAAAATACCCTGAGAAACTCCTACAACAAGCTTTTAGTGAAGTTTATCACATGGACAGGA
This sequence comes from Pseudophryne corroboree, assembly GCF_028390025.1. Lineage (NCBI taxonomy): Eukaryota > Metazoa > Chordata > Amphibia > Anura > Myobatrachidae > Pseudophryne > Pseudophryne corroboree. Next base: position 637,679,873 of record NC_086449.1, read on the forward strand.
ATAAACTTCTTATCTCTAAAACTAAAGATAGAATAATTGGGGATGAAAATATCTGTTTATCCGTGCATTTGTACTGTCTTATTCTAAATTATAATACTTTGTGATTTGATTCATTCTAATCCCCCCCCTTTTTTTCTGTTTCTTCATTTATTATATTCTGACCAGTATGTGTTATCATTCTAAACCATGTAGATTATCTTTGGCTTCCATATATTGCTAGTAAGTACTGCTCTCCAAGAATCTAAGAGTGTAGGATGTACTTCCTCATTCTATATGCATGCGTTCCACGGAGCGAGGTGACCTGTTCCTGGTCTGTGAACCGCATGATGCCATGGAGGAGTCACGTGATCGATGATAATCACGTGGTCCCGGGCGGTAATACACTGCACAAGTAACAATGCAGGACGGGATTCTCTCTCGCTCCGTGAGACGCATGACGCGCCAGCTAGACCACGTGATCGGAGTTGGTCACGTGGTCGGACGCGCGAACGTTTTGAATTTCTAACATTGAGATCATTGGAGACTGAGTGTCATGTGATCGGGGGCGATCACATGATACAAAATATGTAATATAAACATACATTTTTGTGCTATTTAGAGCACTCGTTTTTATAAATGATGACTTCTACTAATGCTGGTTGATTATAGATTGCCTTCTGCTGTAGCTGAACACTAGGTTTGTGTAATGAATTTTAATGTGTTAGCAGGGCTAACAGATGCTCTCAATTAATCTTTAATGAGTAAGGGTATATATAGCTCATAAATTGGACACTGGATTCATGCTCCTGAGGAAGCTGGCTTCTATTGGACCAGCAAAACGCGTTGAGCTTTCCCTGTAGGACCACAGGTACCAGCACCCTATCCACTCCCTGGCGGTATTTGGACTTATCAGCATCCACTGGATCAAATTCCGACACAAGTCTTTCTACAGACCCGGACTCATCCCCAATTGCCATCTGGACTCCATCTGCTTGGGACTCCTAGGGGACCTAATCCGGAAGCAAGTCTGGTAAAAAGTTACATATAAAACAACTTGTGGGCAAATGTGGATTAGTGTCCTAGCCAGGAACTGTGGACATTTGAATTGAAAGGGTTAATACCCTGTGGTTTCCTACAGTGTTCATTTTTTAAAGTGATACATTTTTTAATGTGGTTGTATTTTATTCTTGAGAGATAAGCTAAATCTCCTAGTTGAATTTATTAAAGATATATTTTATATAATCTATATATATTCCGTTATTGAATTTCAGCCGGCGCCAGTACATTTCTTTTTTCTCTTTGATGTACTCCTCCATGGAATGCGTCTCTGGAAGGAATAACGGATAAGTTCGACCTCGAGGTGGAACCTTCCCTGGGATGAGATCAATTGGACAGTCCCATTCTCTATGAGGAGGAAGGATATCAGCGGAGGCTTTACTGACCACATCTGTGTAGTCTTGATATGGAGGAGGTGGAACATCAGACGACCTGGGGGAGGAAGAACAAACAGGAATCACTTTGGACAAACAGGTCTCAGCACAGCAGGGACCCCATGCTAGTATCTGCGTAGTCGTCCAGTCAATCGATAGATTGTGAAGACGGAGCCATGGAAGGCCCAAAACCACTGGATGTGTGGCTCTTGGAATCACTAAAAAATAAATAAATTCAGAATGAAGAACTCCTACTCTCAGACGAACTGGTAGAGTCCTTAAAGAAATAACTGCATCAAAAATCTTACTGCCATCCACGGCAGTCAAGGAAACAGACGTAGGAAGTCTCTCGGTGGGTAGGGACCACCGTTTAACATAAGCTTCGGTTATAAAATTCCCAGCTGCTCCGGAATCAAGGAGGGCAATGACGTTCTTATAACGTTGAGCAATTTGAAGCGAGACTGGGAGATTGCAATCATGAGGAGATGGAGAGGAGATCATTACTCCTAGCCGGCCCTCTCCCTGGCGAGCTAGGACTTGGAGTTTCCCGGACGTTTGGGACAGGCATTGATAATGTGAGACGGAGCTGCACAGTAGAGACAGAGAGACTCAGAAAGACGTCTTCGGCGCTCAGCGGGAGATAGACGGGAACGGCAAATTTGCATGGGCTCATCTTTGGATGGAGACGGTTGACGAGGAGGAGGAGAAGACTTTGGAAAAGATGATCTTCCTCGCTCAGTTGCTCTTTTTCTAAAACGAAGATCAACCTTTGTGCATAGTGAAATTAGCTCATCCAACTTAGAGGGCAAGTCTCTGGTAGCTAATTCATCCTTGATGCGTTCTGATAAGCCATGCCAGAATGCAGCATACAGGGCCTCGTCGTTCCATGCCAGTTCGGATGCCAGGATTTTAAACTGTATGAGATACTGTCCCACAGCACGTGTTCCCTGGCGTAAACGGAGAATCTCAGATGAAGCAGAGGTTACCCGGCCTGGCTCGTCGAAGATGCGCCTGAATGTAGCTATAAAATCAGTATAGGAAGACAACAGGGTATCGGACTTCTCACATAAAGGTGATGCCCAGTCAAGGGCTGAGCCACTGAGAAGAGAAATGAAATAGGCAATTTTAGTACGGTCACTGGGGAAATTGCCAGGTTGTAGCTCAAAATGGATTTCACACTGGTTGAGAAATCCCCTGCAGAATTTTGGAGATCCGTCAAATTTTGCTGGCGTTTGAAGATGAAGACGTGGAGTAGAAATGGGTAAGGTGGGTGGGGTTACAGCTGGTGTCACTGTTGTGGATGCACCGGACGTGCCAGGTCCACGGAGGGTCGTTTGAATCCCATCCAGTCGGGTAGAGAGATCCTGGAGACAGCGGATGATGTGGCCTTGTGCAGCCTCCTGATGTTCGAGTCTGGCTGCCAGTTCTTGCATCGGCCTAGCCGCTTGATCCTGGTCTCCGACTGGATTCATTTGGTCAGTGCTTACTGTCACAACTGAGGGTTTTGGCTGACAGGAGGAAGCCTCAGTTGTAGGGGCTGGAATGAAATTAAACCTGGAGGGTTTAATCAGACCCCTGGACATGTAAGTGCAAAAGATTACCCGAAGGTGTGACCATGACAACCAGGTTTAAAAGTCAATAAAAGATTTTATTAACAGACTCCGTGTATAACAACAGTATTCACAGTTGATAAAAGCAAGTGGCATATAATACAGTTCCTGGATCACTTGTAACCGTAGAAGGTATCACAGAGCACTGGTAGGTTAAGGAATAGATGTTAATGTCCCTTGATGGATTAACCTTACCAGGCCTGGCTGTAGTAGTGAAGATAGCCGAGGAACACGCCAGTGGATGTAATTGGTAACTTGAACAGACTGTTGTAGATACTGGATGGAACCAGCCAGATGGTAGAGACACGGAGTGGATGCTGAGTGGAATCAGCCAGGTGATGAAGACACGGAGTGGATGCTGGATGGAACCAGACAGGTGATGAAGACACGGAGTGGATGCTGGATGGAACCAGACAGGTGGTGAAGACACGGAGTGGATGCGGGATGGAACCAGACAGGTGGTGAAGACACGGAGTGAATACTGTAAGATGCTAGGGAGCGTGGAAACAGGAGAGTAGTGGAGAGGTTACCGGTGGTAGTGGATACTGCTGGTAAGTAGGGATCCGCTGGAGTAACACCGGTACTTTGAAGAAAGTAATACTGCTGAAAGCTGACCGCTGGAAGCAGATAATAGTAGCTGGAAGCTGGAATAGCCTCGGAGGGCTGCAGAGTCAGGCTGCACCGCAAGATGGAAGGCTGGTGCGGGTCTCGTAGTAGCTGCTGGAGACAGGAGCTGGAACCTGGAAAAACAACCACAGGGAAGAGACACTGGAACAAGGTTTGACATTCAAAGCACTGACCTCTTCCTGGCCCAGGCACAGGATACTTATACCTGCAGCAAGGCAGGTATTGGCTGGCCAATCATGCAGGTTTACTGTGTTGCAGATTGGTGGAGAATGGACATGTGACTAAGGGAAACATGGCTGCGCCCATGTTAGTACTTGGAGGGAAAGCTGGTTTGGAAAACCATGTGGGATCATAACAATAATGGCGGCGCTGGCCGCGGAGGACAGGAGACGCCAAACTGATAACTGCACCCTGAGACACATGGATGACATCGGAGGCCGCGGCAGGCATGGGGCACCACTCTGACAACCTGCATACTGTAACACAGGAACGGCGGCGGAGGCCGCGGAGGACGGGAGACGCCATGCTAGATTCAAACATGGCGCCGCTGTGACAGCATCTCAGCATGGCAGGAGGGATATGCATAGTGTGGACATCAGGAACACAGATGAGATCCGGCCCTGGAACGCTGAGCCAGCCTCAGAAGGCATCTGAAAGGCAAGTAATGGCGTCCAGATACCCGGATCGTGACATACAGTAGTTCCTCAAAGCAAGTACAACATGGAAATGGGTGGTTCTGGTGTTCTTGAGTGTCCGTGTGTATTCAATGTGATGTCACTCAATGTAAATATGGAATAAATAAAAATTACGAAAAATGTAGTGCACACTAATATAATATGGCACTATTAAATAAAAGGTTAAACTCACCCTTTTGGATTTATGTACTGATATTGGACAGTTCACAGATGTTGATCATCCGAGCTGCAGATCCGTCCCTGATGCATCTCATCCATTCAAGTAAGGATGTTTGGTAACTACCTTCAGTGATTCTTCCTTCTTTCAGCATGGTGGCCATTTTCCAGGAGATTTTCCTACTGCGCATGCGCAAAACGCTATACCATTTTCCCTATGATTTGTGTAGCACTGCTGCCGCCGATGTGGAACATAAGTGTGCACCGCACACACTGCACCCATTATACATATGCCACTGAAGCTACTTTATCATGTGGGCAAATGGACAGACATGGTGAAAACGGATCTTATTACACTTATACCTATTTCAGTGTTTTTCAGGCACATATAACTTTCATAAATATGCCCCATAAGTTCAAAACCCCCTTTTTCTGCTGCGGGGTACACTGGGCTCCACAGGGAATGACATTGGGGTGTAGAGTAGGATCTTGATCCGAGGCACCAACAGGCTAAAAGCTTTGAACTTCTTCGAAGAAAGCATAGCACCGCCTCCTCTATAACCCCGCCTCCGTCCACAGGAACTCAATTTTGTAGTTGGTGCCATGCAGTGCGGGCATACAACAGGGGGGCCCTGAGAAGAGCTTTTTAAAGTGAAAAATGAAGACTTCAAGGGCTGCAGCAGAGACACTGTGAGTGTTAGATGTCAGTCAGACATCTCCTGCAGCACCATCACCTCCCCCAGCGGCGCTGTATACTCCCGCGCCCTGGTTGCCGGTTACTTACAGTGGAGGCTCCGGTTTTCTTCTGTCAGCCACACACACCACCGCAGCTCTCCAGGATCGCGTGGCCGCATTCAGGGAGGAGGTAAGTGGGTCCCCCAGGTGGGACCCGCTGTACACCGCGATCCGGCGCGGCCAGTGGGAGGCGGGCCGCGCGCGCTGGCATGGACACTGTGGCAGTACAGGGACCCCACTAGACCACCAGGGCAAGGGCACAGGTCGGATTCTCTCAAAAATCCGTTTGCTAAGGCCCACAGTACCCGGTGGTGAAGTCCAGCAAGGGGATAAGGCTCTGACCTGTAGCCCCTTCCCCAGCCCCAGGGCGCCATTTAGAGTAAATTCTCCTGTCCCTGGAGCTGCATCTCTCTCCATCACTCCCTGTAAGCATTTGGGCGCCATTATAGCAAGTAGAGCTGATTCTTGGACTGTTTGGGCAAATCCTCCTCTGTAAAGCTGTCTCCATGTCAGCGCTGTGCATTTTACAGGACACTTAAGTATTCTACATGTCTGCTGACAGTGTTAGTTAAGAAAGAGTGCATTTAGTCAGGGTTATATAGTACAAGTACCCTGTGATATACATCCAGTATTTACTGTGCATTGTTATATCTATTGAGTGTATAGCTATACTCAGTATTACTCTGTATTGCTAGTCCAGTGCAGTTTTATTGCATGTCATAATTTATGCATTGTACAATGTGACTATGTGTGTGTGCATATAGCTGCTGTGTGACCTCCATTTCGTGTATCTCACTCAGATTGTAATCCCTATATTCTGTAACCTGAGGGGGCTAAGTGCATCAGGTTTATTACTTAATATAGGTGTTTCACAAGATATACTTATACCACGTTCACACCGCCACAAATTCCCGGGATATTGCCGGGGCGAGCACTGCCGACACGGGTCATCAAGGCAGTGTGAATGGGGGTATGTGCATCTTCCCGGGTCTATTGATCTGGGATTTGCATCAGTGTATTTTGGAGGGTTATTCCCATGTATTACACAGATAGCCGCCAGTGGGAACATTGCGACTCTGGGTTTTTAACCGTGTTTGGAAAAAACGAGCTGGTTGGGGAATTAGATCATGTAACATCTGCTGATGTCCTTTTACTGCTGCAGAGAGGAGAGGAAACATGGCTGCTCACTGGAGGGATGAGGAAGTACGGGAGCTGCTGGCTATCAAAGGCGAGGAAGAGCTCAAAAAGCAGATCACTGGCACTGTAAAGGATACCACAGTGTATTATAATATATCTAAAATCCTGAGTTCCCAGGGCATTAAGAAATCCCAGCAGCAGGTAGTAAACAAGTTAAAAGCACTTAGAAAACAGTACTCAAAAGTGCATGATCATAACCGCACAAAGAGTGGGGCTGCCCGAATGGACTGGGCATTTTATGAACAGTGCAATATTGTATTTGGAAACTCTGCCCTGGCCAATCCTATTTCGCTGTCCTCATCTAGCAGGTTTGCTGGCAGTGCAACACCTGAATGCAGTGATTCATATGAATCATCACCTGTGGTTATTGATGACTCGTCTTCCTCTGCTGGGACAGAAGACAGCATGAACAACATATTTATGGACCTATTTCCAGAGTCCCAAACTATCGTGCCTTCATGTTAACCATTGCCTCAACCGACGCTAGTGCATCAAGCGATGTCAATGCCTCAAGCTACTGCAGAGCTTCACCCGACGCCAGTGCCTCAACTGACACCAGCTACGGAGACCCTAGGCTTACGTTCCAACAGTAAGTTGTAATGTAATGCTTTGTCACGACAGTAATTTTTAACAAATAAAATTATGTTTTTTAAGTAAAATAATCAAACATCACATATCTGTTGCAGCGTGAAGCTAGTGTGCTAGACGGAAGAGGCCTCAAGCACATATGAGCATCAAACACTGCTTTTTTATTTGGCACCAATGTGCAGGTGTTCTATATGCACTCGTCCGCCATCTGTAACCTCCCAGACGGCAGGACTGCATATGATATACCATATGCATTACTTTTGCATAAGAAGGCATAGCGACGCAATATATCTATAGTGCAGCAGGCGCAATTTTCATGCTCCGAGGGAATGCTGATGGGAGCGCGCATCGCATGGCCACCAAATTGTTTTTTCTTGACACCAGACATAGCATAAAGTTGTATATTGGTGACCCTAATGTGTTCTGTTTGTTATTCAAATTTCTAGTTTACAATGTTCCAAAACGTAAAAAGAAGCCTACAAAGGTGGAACAAGCCACAAAAGCCATGACCAGCATAATGTTCGAACAGATGAAGGAAATGGATCTGTCTATGCAGGCGCAAGAAAATGAACGTCAACAGCTCTTTTTTGACAATGAACGTGAGCTCCAGAGATCTTTTCTGTCAGAAATAGTGGGTATGCATGAGCGTATAAACAGGGAAAATAGAGAGACACAAATGGTTTTCCTTGATCAGCTTTTAACAAGGGTTCAATGCAGGGGCGGATTGGGAAACAAAAGTGGCCCTGGGAAAATTTCTAAAAGTGGCCTCATGTGGGCGGCACCAAATGAACTGTGGGTGGAGCCAATACCAAAGTAGGCGGAATTAATACTTCAAAATGTAATGTACATGGAGTTATACCAACAAAAGGCAGAGCATGTTATATTAGCCGGATATAACACATAAAAAACTTTAGAAAGTATAGTGCTGTAGCATAAGTAGTTAAGAAATTAAAACTGAGGTGACATAATCCTCAGCACGCTCACTAAATAAATTGTAAAGCAATTATAGCTACTTCATGCTATATTCTATTACAGTGGTTCTCAAGCTCGGACCCCACACAGCTCACATTATTTAGGTCACCTAGCAGATGCACAGGTGTATTCATTACTCACTAACACATTTTAAAAGATGCATATGTTGAGATAATTTTCTCTGACGTCCTAGTGGATGCTGGGGACTCCGTCAGGACCATGGGGGAATAGCGGCTCCGCAGGAGACAGGGCACAAAAGTAAAAGCTTTAGGATCAGGTGGTGTGCACTGGCTCCTCCCCCTATGACCCTCCTCCAAGCCTCAGTTAGATTTTTGTGCCCGGCCGAGAAGGGTGCAATCTAGGTGGCTCTCCTAAAGAGCTGCTTAGAGTAAAAGTTTTGTTAGGTTTTTTATTTTCAGTGAGTCCTGCTGGCAACAGGCTCACTGCATCGAGGGACTTAGGGGAGAGAAGTGAACTCACCTGCGTGCAGGATGGATTGGCTTCTTAGGCTACTGGACACCATTAGCTCCAGAGGGAGTCGGAACACAGGTCTCACCCTGGGGTTCGTCCCGGAGCCGCGCCGCCGACCCCCTTGCAGATGCCGAAAAGTGAAGAGGTCCAGAAACCGGCGGCAGAAGACTTTTCAGTCTTCATAAGGTAGCGCACAGCACTGCAGCTGTGCGCCATTGTTGTCAGCACACTTCATAGCAGCGGTCACTGAGGGTGCAGGGCGCTGGGGGGGGCGCCCTGGGCAGCAATGATAGTACCTTATTCTGGCTAAAAATACATCACATATAGCCCCTGGGGGCTATATGGATGTATTTAACCCCTGCCAGGTCTCAGAAAAACGGGAGAAGAAGCCCGCCGAAAAGGGGGCGGGGCCTATTCTCCTCAGCACACAGCGCCATTTTCCCTCACAGAAATGCTGGTGGGAAGGCTCCCAGGCTCTCCCCTGCACTGCACTACAGAAACAGGGTTAAAACAGAGAGGGGGGGCACTTATTTGGCGATATGACTATATATATATTAAAATGCTATAAGGGAAAAACACTTATATAAAGGTTGTCCCTGTATAATTATAGCGTTTTTGGTGTGTGCTGGCAAACTCTCCCTCTGTCTCCCCAAAGGGCTAGTGGGGTCCTGTCCTCTATCAGAGCATTCCCTGTGTGTGTGCTGTGTGTCGGTACGTGTGTGTCGACATGTATGAGGACGATGTTGGTGAGGAGGTGGAGCAATTGCCTGTAATGGTGATGTCACTCTCTAGGGAGTCGACACCGGAATGGATGGCTTATTTAAGGAATTACGTGATAATGTCAACACGCTGCAAGGTCGGTTGACGACATGAGACGGCCGGCAAACCAATTAGTACCTGTCCAGGCGTCTCAAACACCATCAGGGGCGTTAAAACGTCCTTTTACCTCAGTCGGTCGACACAGACACGGACACTGACTCCAGTGTCGACGGTGAAGAAACAAACGTATTTTCCTTTAGGGCCACACGTTACTTGTTAAGGGCAATGAAGGAGGTGTTACATATTTCTGATACTACAAGTACCACAAAAAAGGGTATTATGTGGAGTGTGAAAAAACTACCTGTAGTTTTTCCTGAATCAGATAAATTAAATGAAGTGTGTGATGATGCGTGGGTTTCCCCCGATAGAAAATTATTGGCGGTATACCCTTTCCCGCCAGAAGTTAGGGCGCGTTGGGAAACACCCCTTAGGGTGGATAAGGCGCTCACACGCTTATCAAAACAAGTGGCGGTACCGTCTCCAGATAGGGCCGCCCTCAAGGAGCCAGCTGATAGGAGGCTGGAAAATATCCTAAAAAGTATATACACACATACTGGTGTTATACTGCGACCAGCGATCGCCTCAGCCTGGATGTGCAGCGCTGGGGTGGCTTGGTCGGATTCCCTGACTGAAAATATTGATACCCTTGACAGGGACAGTATTTTATTGACTATAGAGCATTTAAAGGATGCATTTCTATATATGCGAGATGCACAGAGGGATATTTGCACTCTGGCATCAAGAGTAAGTGCGATGTCCATATCTGCCAGAAGTTGTTTATGGACACGACAGTGGTCAGGTGATGCAGATTCCAAACGGCACATGGAAGTATTGCCGTATAAAGGAGAAAAAGACAACGTCTTTTCAGCCTCAGTCCTTTCGTCCCCATAAGGGCAAGCGGGCAAAAGGCCAGTCATATCTGCCATGGGATAGAGGAAAGGGAAGAAGACTGCAGCAGGCAGCCCATTCCCAGAAACAGAAGCCCTCCACCGCTTCTGCCAAGTCCTCAGCATGACGCTGGGGCCGTACAAGCGGACTCAGGTGCGGTGGGGGGGGTCGTCTCAAGAGTTTCAGCACGCAGTGGGCTCACTCGCAAGTGAACCCCTGGATCCTACAAGTAGTATCCCAGGGGTACAGATTGGAAATTCGAGACGTCTCCCCCTCGCAGGTTCCTGAAGTCTGCTTTACCAACGTCTCCCTCCGACAGGGAGGCAGTAGTGGAAACAATTCACAAGCTGTATTCCCAGCAGGTGATAATCAAAGTACCCCTCCTACAACAAGGAAAGGGGTATTATTCCACACTATATTGTGGTACTGAAGCCAGACGGCTCGGTGAGACCTATTCTAAATCTGAAATAGTTGAACACTTACATACAAAGGTTCAAATCAAGATGGAGTCACTCAGAGCAGTGATAGCGAACCAGGAAGAAGGGGACTATATGGTGTCCCGGGACATCAGGGATGCTTACCTCCATGTCCCAATTTGCCCTTCTCACCAAGGGTACCTCAGGTTCGTGGTACAGAACTGTCACTATCAGTTTCAGACGCTGCCGGTTGGATTGTCCACGGCACCCCGGGTCCTTACCAAGGTAATGGCCGAAATGATGATTCTTCTTCAAAGAAAATGGACGATCTCCTGATAGGGGCAAGGTCCAGAGAACAGTTGGAGGTCGGAGTAGCACTATCTCAAGTAGTTCTACGACAGCACGGGTGGATTCTAAATATTCCAAAACCGCAGCTGTTTCCGACGACACGTCTGCTGTTCCTAGGGATGATTCTGGACACAGTCCAGAAAAAGGTGTTTCTCCCGGAGAAGAAAGCCAGGGAGTTATCCGAGCTAGTCAGGAACCTCCTAAAACCAGGAAAAGTGTCAGTGCATCATTGCACAAGGGTCCTGGGAAAAATGGTGGCTTCTTACGAAGCGATTCCATTCGGTAGATTTCACGCAAGAACTTTTCAGTAGGATCTGCTGGAAAAATGGTCCGGATCGCATCTTCAGATGCATCAGCGGATAACCCTGTCTCCAAGGACAAGGGTGTTTCTTCTGCGGTGGCTGCAGAGTGCTCATCTACTAAAGGGCCGCAGATTCGGCATTCAGGACTGGGTCCTGGTGACCACGGATGCCAGCCTGAGAGGCTGGGGAGCAGTCACACAGGGAAAAAATTTCCAGGGAGTGTGATCAAGTCTGGAGACTTCTCTCCACATAAATATACTGGAGCTAAGGGCAATTTACAATGTTCTAAGCTTAGCAAGACCTCTGCTTCAAAGTCAGCCGGTATTGATCCAGTGGGACAACATCACGGCAGTCGCCCACGTAAACAGACAGGGCGGCACAAGAAGCAGGAGGGCAATGGCAGAAACTGCAAGGATTCTTCGCTGGGCGAAAAATCATGTGATAGCACTGTCAGCAGTGTTCATTCCGGGAGTGGACAACTGGGAAGCAGACTTCCTCAGCAGGCACGACCTCCACCCGGGAGAGTGGGGACTTCATCGGGAAGTATTCCACATGATTGTGAACCGTTGGGAAAGACCAAAGGTGGACATGATGGCGTCCCGCCTGAACAAAAAACTGGACAGGTATTGCGCCAGGTCAAGAGACCCTCAAGCAATATCTGTGGACGTTCTGGTAACACCGTGGGTGTACCAGTCGGTGTATGTGTTCCCTCCTCTGCTTCTCATAACCAAGGTACTGAGAATTATAAGACGTAGAGGAGTAAGAACTATACTCGTGGCTCCGGATTGGCCAAGAAGGACGTGGCACCCGGAACTTCAAGAAATGCTCACAGAGGACTCATGGCCTCTGCCGCTAAGAATGGACTTGCTTCAGCAAGTACCAGGTCTGTTCCAAGACTTACCGCGGCTGCGTTTGACGGCATGGCGGTGGAACGCCAGATCCTAAGGGAAAAAGGCATTCCGGAAGAGGTCATTCCTACCCTGGTCAAAGCCAGGAAGGAGGTGACCGCAAAACATTATCACCACATGTGGCGAAAATATGTTGCGTGGTGTGAGGCCAGGAAGGCCCCACGAAGAAATTTCAACTCGGTCGATTCCTGCATTTCCTGCAAACAGGAGTGTCTATGGGCCTCAAATTGGGGTCCATTAAGGTTCAAATTTCGGCCCTGTCAATTTTCTTCCAGAAAGAATTGGCTTCAGTTCCTGAAGTCCAGAAGTTTGTCAAGGGAGTATTGCATATACAACCCCCTTTTTGTGCCTCCAGTGGCACTGTGGGATCTCAACGTAGTTCTGGGATTCCTCAAATCACATTTTAAACCGCTCAAATCTGTGGATTTGAAATATCTCACATGAAAAGTGACCATGCTGTTGGCCCTGGCCTCGGCCAGGCGAGTGTCAGAATTGGCGGCTTTGTCTCACAAAAGCCATATCTGATTGTCCATTCGGACAGGGCAGAGCTGCGGACTCGTCCCCAGTTTCTTCCTAAGGTGGTGTCAGCGTTTCACCTGAACCAGCTTATTGTGGTACCTGCGGCTACTAGGGACTTGGAGGACTCCAAGTTGCTAGATGTTGTCAGGGCCCTGAAAATATAGGTTTCCAGGACGGCTGGAGTCAGGAAAACTGACTCGCTGTTATCCTGTATGCACCCAACAAACTGGGTGCTCTTGCTTCTAAGCAGACGATTGCTCGTTGGATTTGTAGCACATTTCAACTTGCACATTCTGTGGCAGGCCTGCCACAGCCTAAATCTGTCAAGGCCCATTCCACAAGGAAGGTGGGCTCATCCTGGGCGGCTGCCCGAGGGGTCTCGGCATTACAACTCTGCCGAGCAGCTACGTGGTCGGGGGAGAACACGTTTGTAAAATTCTACAAATTTGATACCCTGGCTAAAGAGGACCTGGAGTTCTCTCATTCGGTGCTGCAGAGTCATCCGCACTCTCCCGCCCGTTTGGGAGCTTTGGTATAATCCCCATGGTCCTGACGGAGTCCCCAGCATCCACTAGGACGTCAGAGAAAATAAGATTTTACTTACCGATAAATCTATTTCTCGTAGTCCGTAGTGGATGCTGGGCGCCCATCCCAAGTGCGGATTGTCTGCAATACTTGTACATAGTTATTGTTACAAAAATCGAGTTATTATTGTTGTGAGCCATCTTTTCAGAGGCTCCGCTGTTATCATGCTGTTAACTGGGTTCAGATCACAGGTTGTACAGTGTGATTGGTGTGGCTGGTATGAGTCTTACCCGGGATTCAAAATCCTTCCTTATTGTGTACGCTCGTCCGGGCACAGTATCCTAACTGAGGCTTGGAGGAGGGTCATAGGGGGAGGAGCCAGTGCACACCACCTGATCCTAAAGCTTTTACTTTTGTGCCCTGTCTCCTGCGGAGCCGCTATTCCCCCATGGTCCTGACGGAGTCCCCAGCATCCACTACGGACTACGAGAAATAGATTTATCGGTAAGTAAAATCTTATTATTTCTCTTGTGATTCTGTGGAGACCAGGAAAATATGCAATGTATGGAGTCCTGAGGACCAAATTTGAGAACCTGTGCTCTATTAAAAACAAGGAATGTTAGTTCCATATATTGCAATACATGTTAAGCTGACCAACTCACGCCAAAGTCTTCCCCTTCTGGTCAGTCCTACACTACATATAAATATTTAACTAGTTTGGTTCTTTAGGTCCATACACACGGTGAAATTCGGGCAGTGCCCGATTCTCACTATGCAACATGGACTGTGGTCGGTATTGCAAGCAAAGATGACTGTGCTTGTGATACTGATTTTGGCTAAGTGACAATTTTGACTATCTTTTACACGAGAGTCAAAATTGACTTGCCTGCACAGTCTATGTTTGCTTGCGATGCCGATCCCGCGGGACCCTGCATCGGCATCGCAAGCTGTCTACACATGGTGCAATATGCTATAACTTTCCTTACGATTTTGACTAGTCAAAATTGTAAGAAAAGTTAAGTGCATATCGCACAGTGTGTACAGAGCTTTAGTTGCACACAGCTTTTAAAGGCAAGTACTCACCAAGCAATAGCAGCTATTAGACTACTGGTGAATACTTAACACCAGTTGGAGTGAAGCTACAATAAGGTCTTGTCCTCAAAGCTAATATAAATAAAAGAAGTCTAGAAAGTATTACTCTGTAGTCCATGTATTTAATGATTTTAAAGAGTGTTACCTGGCTGGGGTGAAAGTGGGCTGTGACCACAAGATGGAAACAAAAAGACATAGGATCATCAATACTCCTATACATTATTAATGCATTCTAATTTAATCTGCACTTTATTAAAAACAGGGAATGTTAGTTCCACATATTGCAATACATGTTGAGAGGACCAACTAACACCAAAATCTTTCCCTTCTGGCCAGCCCTACATTAAATATAAACATCATTTCAATCTGAAATTTAACAAGATCATTGTTATGTATTTTAACTGTGTTGAGTCTTACCTGCTTTAGAGGCAATTACTCCAAGCAAAACCAGTTATTATATACTTAGGGAATAAACATGTCAGAATGCCAGATCCAATCAACATTAACTTTCCTTTTTGTTTGTGGAGATGTAAGAAATGTAGTGGAGCCTGCATGGGTGCGGGTGCAGGTGCAGTCTGACACTTACCTTGATCCACCTGCTCTCACCTTCAGTCTGGCGATTTGTACAGATGGTGCTATACGACAACTCTTTCTCTCTTGCAAATTGTTTGTCTGCTTGTGTGCATGAGGCATTGAATGGGAGCAGCATTTGGAAGGCATGCTGTTCCTTGTAGTGCCAATGGGAGATCCTGGGGGTGGCTCCCTGGTAAGTTAGCTCTCAGTCTGGAACTGTTTTAGTAATGGCCTTTATTATGAGGCATACTGTGACAAATTACATGGCCCAATGTGGGCACTGCTATCAAGTAGTTAGGACTGCTGTATCAGAGAAGCCGTGAAGTGGCCAGCAGCTAAACATGTGTTTGCAAACATTTGTGACGAATTCTCTGAATTTTATTACCAGATAGATTCAGGGATGGTTACAGGTAATTTTCAGTGTGCGGAAGGGAATTTGGGGGTGGGGATTTGCACCCCCCTTCCTCTTTGTTTGTTTGTCTCTCTGGAAAGAGACAAAAGTTAGGGCCCGGCAACTGAAAGATGTTTAGACATAGACAACATGGAAGAGTCTGCCAAATCAGTAGGTAGTTCGGGTTATCGTCATCATGGGCGCTAGCGCCTCAGACACCCGGCAGTCACCTATAAGCGCTCACACACTGAGGTGAACATTGCCTGTAGCGCCTACCTGACAACCTAACCGACCTACAGGAAACGCCCTCAGTCTGTCCTAGAATCCATTTGCTTATGGATAGACAAACAGTAGAACGCACAGATGGTCTGTCCTAACACCCATGTGTGTCAGACAGTCCAGGCCTACAAACCAAATACAACATACACAGATGACACTCACCAGGACCACACTTGTCCCATTGATGGATGAGTCTGCTTGTGTGCATGAGGCATTGAATGGGAGCAGCATTTGGAAGGCATGCTGTTCCTTGTAGTGCCAATGGGAGATCCTGGGGGTGGCTCCCTGGTAAGTTAGCTCTCAGTCTGGAACTGTTTTAGTAATGGCCTTTATTATGAGGCATACTGTGACAAATTACATGGCCCAATGTGGGCACTGCTATCAAGTAGTTAGGACTGCTGTATCAGAGAAGCCGTGAAGTGGCCAGCAGCTAAACATGTGTTTGCAAACATTTGTGACGAATTCTCTGAATTTTATTACCAGATAGATTCAGGGATGGTTACAGGTAATTTTCAGTGTGCGGAAGGGAATTTGGGGGTGGGGATTTGCACCCCCCCTTCCTCTTTGTTTGTTTGTCTGTGACCCCTCCCCCTTCCAGCACCTGATATATAATTATCTCCAGGTATGATAGAGCAGCTTCCAAATTGTTTGTCTGCTTGTGTGCATGAGGCATTGAATGGGAGCAGCATTTGGAAGGCATGCTGTTCCTTGTAGTGCCAATGGGAGATCCTAGGGGTGGCTCCCTGGTAAGTTAGCTCTCAGTCTGGAACTGTTTTAGTAATGGCCTTTATTATGAGGCGTACTGTGACAAATTACATGGCCCAATGTGGGCACTGCTATAAAGTAGTTAGGACTGCTGTATCAGAGAAGCCGTGAAGTGGCCAGCAGCTAAACATGTGTTTGCAAACATTTGTGACGAATTCTCTGAATTTTATTACCAGATAGATTCAGGGATGGTTACAGGTAATTTTCAGTGTGCGGAAGGGAATTTGGGGGTGGGGATTTGCACCCCCCTTCCTCTTTGTTTGTTTGTCTGTGACCCCTCCCCCTTCCAGCACCTGATATATAATTATCTCCAGGTATGATAGAGCAGCTTCCAAATTGTTTGTCTGCTTGTGTGCATGAGGCATTGAATGGGAGCAGCATTTGGAAGGCATGCTGTTCCTTGTAGTGCCAATGGGAGATCCTGGGGGTGGCTCCCTGGTAAGTTAGCTCTCAGTCTGGAACTGTTTTAGTAATGGCCTTTATTATGAGGCGTACTGTGACAAATTACATGGCCCAATGTGGGCACTGCTATCAAGTAGTTAGGACTGCTGTATCAGAGAAGCCGTGAAGTGGCCAGCAGCTAAACATGTGTTTGCAAACATTTGTGACGAATTCTCTGAATTTTATTACCAGATAGATTCAGGGATGGTTACAGGTAATTTTCAGTGTGCGGAAGGGAATTTGGGGGTGGGGATTTGCACCCCCCTTCCTCTTTGTTTGTTTGTCTGTGACCCCTCCCCCTTCCAGCACCTGATATATAATTATCTCCAGGTATGATAGAGCAGCTTCCAAATTGTTTGTCTGCTTGTGTGCATGAGGCATTGAATGGGAGCAGCATTTGGAAGGCATGCTGTTCCTTGTAGTGCCAATGGGAGATCCTGGGGGTGGCTCCCTGGTAAGTTAGCTCTCAGTCTGGAACTGTTTTAGTAATGGCCTTTATTATGAGGCATACTGTGACAAATTACATGGCCCAATGTGGGCACTGCTATCAAGTAGTTAGGACTGCTGTATCAGAGAAGCCGTGAAGTGGCCAGCAGCTAAACATGTGTTTGCAAACATTTGTGACGAATTCTCTGAATTTTATTACCAGATAGATTCAGGGATGGTTACAGGTAATTTTCAGTGTGCGGAAGGGAATTTGGGGGTGGGGATTTGCACCCCCCCTTCCTCTTTGTTTGTTTGTCTGTGACCCCTCCCCCTTCCAGCACCTGATATATAATTATCTCCAGGTATGATAGAGCAGCTTCCAAATTGTTTGTCTGCTTGTGTGCATGAGGCATTGAATGGGAGCAGCATTTGGAAGGCATGCTGTTCCTTGTAGTGCCAATGGGAGATCCTGGGGGTGGCTCCCTGGTAAGTTAGCTCTCAGTCTGGAACTGTTTTAGTAATGGCCTTTATTATGAGGCATACTGTGACAAATTACATGGCCCAATGTGGGCACTGCTATTAAGTAGTTAGGACTGCTGTATCAGAGAAGCCGTGAAGTGGCCAGCAGCTAAACATGTGTTTGCAAACATTTGTGACGAATTCTCTGAATTTTATTACCAGATAGATTCAGGGATGGTTACAGGTAATTTTCAGTGTGCGGAAGGGAATTTGGGGGTGGGGATTTGCACCCCCCTTCCTCTTTGTTTGTTTGTCTCTCTGGAAAGAGACAAAAGTTAGGGCCCGGCAACTGAAAGATGTTTAGACATAGACAACATGGAAGAGTCTGCCAAATCAGTAGGTAGTTCGGGTTATCGTCATCATGGGCGCTAGCGCCTCAGACACCCGGCAGTCACCTATAAGCGCTCACACACTGAGGTGAACATTGCCAGTAGCGCCTACCTGACAACCTAACCGACCTACAGGAAACGCCCTCAGTCTGTCCTAGAATCCATTTGCTTATGGATAGACAAACAGTAGAACGCACAGATGGTCTGTCCTAACACCCATGTGTGTCAGACAGTCCAGGCCTACAAACCAAACACAACATACACAGATGACACTCACCAGGATCACACTTGTCCCATTGATGGATGAGTCACGGTATCTCAGCACCTGGATGCAAAGAACACAACAGCCCTCCCTCAAGCCTGCACTACCATTATCTACAGGATAGTATTCCCAGCCACACTAGCCTAACAACACACAGGCCCTAAAACTGACCCACTAGTGTGTAACACAACTACAGGCTATGTGTGTGTACTACTATCTTTAACTAAGCACCCTATGCTAACAATGCAAAACACAACACATAAAATAAACATAGTATACACAAATACATCAACATAGGTACTATAAACACAAAAAAAACACCTTGTAATGGTAGAATGACAGTAGAAGAACCATTGACAACATGACAGGGGTATGATCCTGGGACACTAATCATTTCTTCTGCTTGTGAACAGCGTATGCACACAGAGGTCACCTCCTATCTGGAATTGGCGGACAGGACAAACATGCACACTCACATACAAAACTGGGCTGAAGGTATTTGTGGCGCCGCAAAGCCACTCACAGAATACTTTAGTGTTAGAAACTCCTAACTATGGGCACAGCCTAACTGCAGTAAAGTTACCACTAATATAACAAACTGGAAGGAAAATGCAAGCTGATCCTTTGGCGTGAAAAGGATTGTTTTGGTGTGGGAACTGGTCAGCTCCTTCACACCCTTATGGGGATGATGACTGTGTGCACTGACCAAGCGCCCAGGTAATGGATGATCAGGGTGGTCCGGTGGTAAGGAGAAGGCTTTGTCTATTAATATTACTGCAGATATAACTCCTTGCGTAGCAGTGGACTTTGCAGTGATAGATTATTGATGATTGTATCTGAATCTATTTGTTGTAGAAGGTCTTTTTCTACAGACATCAGAAGAAATGCTTCCAAATGCTCAGCACTAAGGGTACTCCTGAGCCTGTTCTTGATATATTTCAGTGTGGAAAAACTTCTCTCACAGGCCACTTGAGTTGTTGACAGTGTTAGGAGGTATTTGTATGCTAGACCAATGGTTGTGTATGCCCCAGAGAACAAGCTGTAGCGCTCCAGTGTCATATAAACACACACTGCACAGTTGTTGCATCGTTTACAGACAGATTTTTTCTCATTGTAAGCCACTTCACAATTCTCCATCAGTATGATAGAATCATCTACATTTTCTTCTAGGCTGTTCAAAATATATTCCTCAGGTAGAGATCTTTTCAGCCTTTCCCAGTTATTTGCCAAACTCAACAACTGTGACTGAAACTGTTCTTTCGTTATTTGCACATCAAACTTCGCAAGTACTTCACTCAGCTTTTGAAGCGCATCACAAGGCATTGAGGTCTTTATCTCTCCAAATTGTACAGGAGACAAGCATGTCAGATCCCTATACAGTGCTGCATTTTTCTCAAATCTTGCTTTTAGGCTTTCAATTGTTGTGTCCATTATTCGGTTATGCACACCTACCTCAAAATCTTTAAATGAAACAGAAATTGGTTCTTCAGATGCAGCTTCTCCAGGCATGCTTTTTCTCTTCCGTATTCTCTTTGGTGGAAAGGATGCATGGATGACAACGTTTTGTGTTGGTCTGCGTTGTTCAAGTTCCCCTGTTGCCCAGTCGATAAAATCAGAGACTCTAAATTTTATCTCTTCGATGTCACGTTGTATTTTTTCTAGCTGGTCCACAGTGCCCATCACCATCTGATGCGCTTTTAGCAAATCAATTCCAACAGTCTGCAGATATTTAGATAATGGGGTTGTCAATTTAAAGATGCGTAGATAAACAAATCCTGTGATTATTGTTTCATACTGAAGAAGTGCTTCTTTGTAACTTCTAGCTTTTGCTCTTAAATCTGTGTTGTTATTTTCAGATTCTACAATTGCACTGAGTGCTAGAATGACATCGACATACATGGAACTTCTTTGGTTCTCAAATGAACCAAATATTTTGCTCACTGCAGCATCCTTTGACCACCAACGTGTTTCTCCAATGGTTTGCAGCTTTCGATGTTGTCCAGCGTCGCTTTGTCCACTCGTCTGATCCCATATATCCATTCTTTTATAAGATTCCTTAAAAAAAACAGCAATCCCATTTAAAAGAGAAAAGAATGATGTTGCAGCAATTGGTGATCGAGTTGCATCACTAATTACAAGATTTAATATATGGCTATAACACCACACGTGCACTTGTCCTGGTGATTCATTGGTAAGCCATGTAGAAAAGCCATTGTATATTCCTTGCATATTTGCAGCTCCATCTGTTGCATTACCAATGCAGTGACCTATATCCAAGCCATTTGCTTCAAGTACTCCCTTCAGAAGTTCCAGGAACCCTCTTCCTGTGGAATCTGTACAATTGACTACAGCAATAAGTCTTTCCTGGATGCCTTTCAGTTTGTCAACATACCGAATTATAATGGAACATTGGTCCCTTGATGAAATATCTTGTGTTGTGTCCAGCTGTACTGAATACATACCAGCTTCCCTTACTTCATCTGCAACAGTCTTCTTTATTAAGCATGCAATTACCTGGATTACATTGTTTGCCATTGTTTTTGAGATAAATGTTAACAAACTTCCACGCCCTTTACTTCCTGATCTGTGCGCCTGCTGACTTTTCTTGACTACTTTGTCTAAATGTCTCTTCAACACTGGATCATACTTGCTGAGGAGAATAAGCAATTCTAGAAAATTGCCATGATCTAATAGTGAATCATCCAGTGCATATGCAGCTTCAGACTTATTTCCCCTATAGCTCAATCCTCGTTTACCAATCAGTTTGATGACTTCAACAACCCTTTCCATTACCTGTATGTTGTTTTTAATCTCCTCTCTTCTTTTCTGATGTTGCTCTGAAAACAGTAATTCTCCAATGTCTTTGTGCTTCAGAGTTTGCATATGCGCTTCTGCACAAGTAGTGTGGTGCTTGCTGGTCTCGTGTTCATTTATGCGTTGGTAAGTATGCATCCAGTCTTTCATTCCATCTATAAACGCACTATTTTCATTAGATTTGCTATATGCCAAGCATACTATGCAGTATATTGCATTTGATGACTTGCTGTAGGATATCCAAGAACGTTTAGAACCATTTTTCCGTAAAAATACCTTTTTGGCTGCAAAAGGGAGACAGTCATCATCGATTGGTTGTATTGGATGTGATTGAAAGAAGAAAGCTCTCTCATTTTCCTTTGGCCTAGCAAAAATATTTGCATCTTCTTCTGTATGCTGGCTATCCAATGTTCCCCTGGATAACTCTGTTTCTGTCCTCTGATCTGCGAGTTCCACATCTGAGGAAGAGCTCTCGGATTCCTCTGTTCTTCCTTCAAGTAATGTATAGGTTGCAGTAAGCCATTCTGCACTGGTGCTGGCAGTTTTTTCTTCTCTTACTTCTTTTGATGATGGTGTTAGTTCTGAAGGCCCAGCTGAACTGCTGTAATCCTGTTCTCTTTCATCTGTTGGTGCTGTTTGCTGTGCCGCTGAAGGTGAACTGCTGTAATCCTCTTCTCTTACATCTGTTGGTGCTGTTTGCTGTGCCGCTGAAGGTGAACTGCTGTAATCCTCTTCTCTTACATCTGTTGGTGCTGTTTGCTGTGCCGCTGAAGGTGAACTGCTGTAATCCTCTTCTCTTACATCTGTTGGTGCTGTTTGCTGTTCCACTGAAGGCCCACTAGTTGCAGTAACCTTAAAAAGGTCAGTCAACTTAGTACACTTTTCAGCTTCTGAGGCCAGCAGCTGCTTTTTCTTCTCACGTAGCTTCTGTGCACCACCTTTCAGTTTTCTTTTTCTGTCCATCTGTAAAGTTTGATACAAATGTTCTGTTATTAGCTGGGAGGCTCTTAACATGGCCACTCTTATGTAGTCAGAAGTCATTTTCCATGTCTTTTAATGATGATCAAAAAGACTTTACTTTTTATTGTGTATATCCCAGTTTCTTAGATACTGCAAAAAATGTCGGAATAACTCTTGTCCTCATTCCAGAAACATTGCTAGAGAAACTTTGCAATGTGTTGGTTCCCCAGAAACAGAAAAAATAATAACACATAGTGAAAAATATGTACATTAAAATAATATTTGAAAAATCCTTAGATACCAAAAATCAAGAAAAACATGTAGCAAACCTGATTATGACAGCATACATAAATCCATCCAATCTTAGTCCGTAAGAGCGTGTAAATGTAAGGAGACCTATCAGGTAGAAGAAAGTGGCAATCCATGTCCTCTTTCATATCCTCCTCCAGATAGTAGAAAAGCTTGGTCAGGACTCCAGTGGTACGTAACATACTCACATCCACTGACTGCTTTTGGTAATGTATCTATATTTTATCAAAGCCAGTTAGGTGACTGATTCACATACTTTCAGTGTCTGCCATTGGAACATTTTTAATTAGGTTCCCGCTTCTGTGTGTTAATGCTGTGTATACTCTTTTGGCTCATCATTAATGACTTTGCTTCTCCTTCACTCTTTTGTGCATGTGCAGTCACTTACAAACCCTAACAAGGACTATAAGCTCTCTAGGTGACATTGTCCCATATGAGCACACACACACACACACACACACACACACACACTTGTATATGTAATAACACTGAAGCAGACCAGAATATTTTTATTGTTGGTATTGAAGAAGTCCTACGAGTAGCTATTATATATGTATACACACACGCGTGGCACACATGCGTGACACACACACACACACACACACACACACACACACACACTTGTATATGTAATAACACTGAAGCAGACGAGAATATTTTTATTGTTGGTATTGAAGTCTTATGAGTAGCTATTATATATGTATACATACACGCGTGGCACACACACACACACACACACACACACACACACACACACACACACACGTGTATATATAATAATACTGGAGCAGACCAGAATATTTTTATTGTCGGTATTGAAGAAGTCCTAGAGTAGCTGTTATACATTTACACACACATACACACACACACACACACACACACACAATATCACACGCATGCACGCATCCACGTAACATACACAATGCATTCAATTGAGTTGCGTTAGACAGAAGTCCAACAAATTTAATTTAAAATATTGTATTAATTAAATTACTGCACAATGTTGACAGACTATGCTGTTTTACCTCTACCTTTTCTTGCGTTTTGTTACCGTTTCCCTGGTTCCTGGAAAGTTGGGGTAAGATTTTCCAAATTTGCTGAAATTGAATTGAAATAAAACACATCAAACTTTGAATGATTTGGAGTCATTACTGCTAATATTACCTATTATTATCTGTAATTTAAAGTGCACCATGAAAGGGGGAATTTAATTGTACCCTATCACACTGATCGCGTCCATTAGTATTGGACTAATAGGTACAATCGAGAAAAGTGCAGTTTGGGTGTCAAAACAGGTTAATTTTTCTACATGTCAGCTCGCCACCCCTGAGGGGTGCAAACTAGAATACAGATGCTGGCAGGCGATCATGCCAGAAACGGAGTTACAATTAAATAGCCCAGTTGGGCACCATCTGGTGGCTGCCGGCAGGAAATACATTTGAATCCCGCCCATTGTATTAGCAGCGCAGAACTATGGGGTATACCAAACTTTTTTTAAAATACCAATGATATATAGGTGTAATATAGATTAGAAAGTAGAATACTATGGGGTATATGCAATTGCCGGCAAATTGCTGCAAAAGTCGAAAAACGGGCCGTTTTCGACAAAAAAAAACATGTCGAATTGGATTCGACAATGCAATACAGTACTTTTCGTCAAAAAAAATGGACGTTTCAGATTCGACTTTTTGCAATTCGACATTTTCAAAATTCGACATGTCTGCAGTGGTAAAAATGCGGCATTTCGACAAAAGTATATTCAATTGAAGAATGTCGATTCGACGACAGTGCTTTTCGACAGTAATTTCGTCAATTTAATTCCGCCTCACTTTGCTGGCGGAATCTAATAAAAAAATTTAAAAACATGTTTTTTTGTGTTTTTTTTATTGCTAATAGCATATCTATTTATATTAGAAGGGATTAGGTACTTGGTTTGTCTATTTAGGAGCCACAAGTATTATTTATTTCTTTTTTTAAATATATATATATATATTTTTTTTTTTAAATGGAATGGGTTAAAAACCCGAAAAAAAAATGCGTGGGGTCCCCCCTCCTAAGCATAACCAGCCTCGGGCTCTTTGAGCCGGTCCTGGTTGTAAAAAATACGGGGGAAAAAATGACAGGGGATCCCCCGTATTTTTAGAACCAGCACCGGGCTCTGCATCCGGTCCTGGTGCAAAAAATACGGGGGACAAAAAGCGTAGGGGTCCCCCGTATTTTTTGAACCAGCACCGGGCTCCACTAGCTGGGGAGATAATGCCACAGCCAGGGGACAGTTTTATACCGGTCCCTGCGGCCGTGGCATTAAAACCCCAACTAGTCACCCCTGGCCGGAGTACCCTGGAGGAGTGGGGACCCCTTCAATCAAGGGGTTACCCCCCCTCCAGCCACCCAAGGGCCAGGGGTGAAGCCCGAGGCTGTCCCCCCCATCCATGGGCTGTGGATGGGGGGCTGATAGCCTTGTGTAAAATTAAAGAATATTGTTTTTTTGCAGAAGAACTACAAGTCCCAGCAAGCCTCCCCCGCAAGCTGGTACTTGGAGAACCACAAGTACCAGCATGTGGTGGTAAAACGGGCCCGCTGGTACCTGTAGTTCTACTGCAAAAAAAATACCCAAATAAAAACAGGACACAGACACCGTGAAAGTAAAACTTTATTACATACATGCCGACACACACATACTTACCTATGTTGACACGATGTTCGGTCCACTTCTCCAAGTAGAATCCATGGGTTAGCCGCAGACATAAAACACCTCAGACATAAAATTACACCTCAACCCTCCAGACATAAAATTACACCTCACCCCCCGACAGAAAATTACACCTCACACCTACAAAATTACACCTCATCCCCCCACCGACATAAAATTACACCTCACCCCCCCCGACATAAAATTACACCTCACGCCCACAAAATTACACCTCATCCCCCCGACATAAAATTACACCTCACGCCCACAAAATTACACCTCACACCCCCAGACATAAAATTACACCTCCATAAAAATACACCACACACTCATAAAATTACACCTCACTCCCCGCCCCAGACATAAAATTACACCTCACACCCTGACATAAAAATACACCTCACACACCCCCAGACATAAAATGATTCCTCCCCCCGAGACATAAAATTACACCTCACACCCCTCCCCAGACATAAAATGATGCCTCCCCCCCCCCCCCCGAGACATAAAATTACACCTCACATTTTAACTAGACTAGACATTTTTGCGCTGTGTGCAAGAAGCAGCATCGCCCCCCCCCTTCATATTAAAAATTGGGCCAGTGCGTGCTGTAGGCGTGCAACAAAAATATAGGGGCATAAGAGTGAGAGCTTGGGGCTGAGGGCGATAGACGGCAGATGCTCTGCTGCAGAAAAAGCGCACAGGGGAGCGGGAAGAGCGGCCATTAGTGGACCACATGAGAGAATAGGAGGCCAGTCAGGTTGTCTATAGATGGTGCACCCACGGGCAAATGTGCACACCTAGTTACGTCCCTGGTCGTTGTGGAGAGCAGTGAGTAAAGTAGAGTGTAAGTAAAGGTGTAGGGAACAGTGAGGGTATTAAGCAGTGAGGGTGAGTGCAGGGAGCAGTGAGTGACTGAAGCAGAGAGAGTGGGTATAGGGAGCAGTGAGGGTGGGTGTTGGGAGTAGTGAGGGTGAGTGTAGGGAGCAGTGAGGGTGAGTGTAGGGAGCAGTAAGGGTGAGTGTAGGGAGCAGTGACGGTGAGTGTAGGGAGCAGTGAGGGGAGCAGAGAGAGTGGGTGTAGAGAGCAGTGAGGGTGAGTGTAGGGAGCAGAGGGAGTGGGTGTAGGGAGCAGTGACGGTGAGTGTAGGGAGCAGTGATGGTGAGTGTAGGGAGCAGTGACGGTGAGTGTAGGGAGCAGTGAGGGTGAGTGTAGGGAGCAGTGAGGGTGTAGGGAGCAGTTAGGGTGAGTGTAGGGAGCAGAGAGAGTGGGTGTAGGGAGCAGTGATTGTGAGTGTAGGAAGCAGTGACCGTGGGAGAGTGAGGGGAGCAGAGAGAGTGGGTGTAGATAGCATGTAGGGAACAGTGAGGGACATCAGTGTGGAGCCGCTGCCAGTTGGAACCTCCCCCCTCCTCTGTAACTCACCCCTCACAGCTTCAGTCCGCTCCGGCGCTGCAGATCTTCCTCCGACAGTGTAGCACGCAAGGAGGGGGGGGGGGGGGATTTCTGAGTATCCGGAACACCCCCTGAAGACCCAGTCTTTTTATTTGAGAGACGGAGACAGCTGTGTCTCCATCTCAGCAGAAGCCGTGACCGCGGTGCAGATAACAGAGAGCTCCTTAGTATCACTGACCTGGTCGAAGGGTGTTGTGGACTCGGGGCTTCTTCCGGTGACAGGGAAGAGGAACCGCTACTGGGTCGCAATAGAGATGGCCGAATGTAGGTCTTCTTCATACAGGATGAAGACGGTAAGCAGGAAGCACGGAGGAATGATGAAGGTCTCCTGAAAAACAAGACTAGTGAAAGTGCTGAGTGCTGAGGTACAGAGATGCTGGTATTATTGAGGTGCTGAAGGCACTGAGGTGCTGAGACACCGAGGTACTGAGGTGTTGGAGTTCTGTGATACTAAGGTGCAGAGGCTCCGAGGTGCTGAGGTTCTATGGTGCTGAGGCACCGGAGTGCTGAGGAACAGAGGCACTGAGGTGCCGAGGTACTGAGGTGCTGATGGCGCTCAGGCGCCTTGGTGGCGCGGAGGTGTGTGATAGCGCTCGGGCGCTTGGAGGCACGGAAGTGCGTGATGGCGCTCGGGCGCTTGGAGGCACGGAGGTGCGTGATGGCGCTCGGGCGCTTGGAGGCACGGAGGTGCGTGATGGCGCTCGGGCACTTGGAGGCACGGAGGTGCGTGATGGCGCTCGGGCGCTTGGAGGCACGGAAGTGCGTGATGGCGCTCGGGCGCTTGGAGGCACGGAGGTGCGTGATGGCGCTCGGGCGCTTGGAGGCACGGAGGTGCGTGATGGCGCTCGGGCGCTTGGAGGCACGGAGGTGCGTGATGGCGCTCAGGCGCTTGGAGGCACGGAAGTGCGTGGAGACACTGGAGACACTGGGACACTGGAGACACTGGAGACACTGGAGACACAGCGGAAAATAGGAACAAGGGAGCTCTGGAAATCACTGCTTCTGACAAGCAGAACGATGATACACAGGCGCCGGCTCCCTGCTCGGCGTCTGGCTTTGAACCTCCCGCCTTGGTCTGATTGGCGGAGCGGGCAGATGACGTCAGCCCCGCTCCGCCTACCTAATCTAAAGCAGCATGGCGGCGCCCTCGCTCCGGGAGCCGCCGGAGAGACCCGCCGACCCGACGCCGGACCCCCGAGGCCGCCGGAGGGGAGAGACGCCAGGCCATCCAGGACACCCGCAGCGGTAAGCGCGGCCGCCGCTGCCCGCGGGGTGTGACAGTACCCCCTCCTCCAGGAGTGGCCCCTGGACACTTTCCGGGTTTAGTTGGATGTCTGGAATGGAAGATTCGAACCAGTCGGGGAGCCCTTACCTCAGTAGCATTGATCCAACTTCTCTCTTCAGGACCATAACCTTTCCATTCTACCAAGTACTGTAATTTCTTATGAAAATAACGAGAGTCAAGAATAGCTTTGATTTCAAATTCTGTCCCAGCTTCAGACACAGTAGTAGTTGGCCTAGGAGATGCTGAGTGGAACCGATTTAGAATGAGGGGGCGGAGGAGAGAGACGTGGAAGGAGTTTGGAATTCGAAGGTGGGAAGGCAACTCCAATTTGCAAACGACCGGGTTCAAGACTTGCCGCACTGAGAAAGGACCAATGAACCTTGGGGCAAATTTCATGGTGGGTACTTTCAAACGAAGATTGCGGGTAGAGAGCCATACCTTGTCACCAACCTTATATTGAGGAGCTGCTCGTCGTTTCCTATCCGCAAAGAATTTATAGCGACCGGAAACCCTCTTAAGATTGGCATGAACTCGGCTCCAAATTTGAGTGAAATGTCGAAGAGTTGAGGCTGCAGCAGGAACTTCTTCTGGAGGACAAATGGGCAACTCCGGAACTTGGGGATGAAATCCATAATTAATAAAGAATGGAGACTCACCAGTAGAAGAATGATAAAAATGGTTGTGGGCAAACTCAGCCCACGGCAACAACTCCACCCAGTTATCTTGAGAAGGGGAAAGGTAAATACGGAGAAAAGTCTCTAGATCCTGATTGACGCGTTCAGTTTGCCCATTAGTCTGTGGATGGTAAGCAGAAGAGAATTTGAGCTTAATTTGTAGAGTTGAACAGAGGGCTCTCCAGAATCTCGCTGTAAACTGTACTCCCCGATCTGAGACTATTTCCAGAGGTAACCCGTGCAGGCGGAAATGCTCTTGGATAAATAACAGGGCCAACTTGGAAGCGGAGGGTAATCCGGTCAACGGAATAAAATGTGCCATCTTAGAGAATCGGTCAATGATCACCCAAATGGTGTTATGACCCTTAGAGAGCGGTAATTCAGTAACAAAGTCCATCGAGATATGAGTCCAAGGCCTTTTAGGAATGGACAAAGGATGCAACACACCCGTAGGCGGCAGACGTGGAGTTTTGTGCTGAGCACATTGAGGACACGAATTGACATACTCTTGAACATCTTTTTTCATAGTGTCCCACCAGTATGATCTTCGCAGAAATTCCCACATTTTCTGAATTCCCGGATGACCAGAAAACTTAGAAGTGTGTGCCCACTGCAACAGTCTCGGTCGAAATTTAACTGGTACCGACATTCTTCCCGGAGGAGGGCCCAACCTAGTGGGAGCTGCAGAAATAGAGATGGGACTGAGGATTAATGCCTTCCCCATAGTATTCTCCTCATCGGAAGCCATCACTGAACGCGATAGGGCATCCGCCTTGGTATTTAGAATTCCAGCCCGATACTTGATGATAAAGGAAAATCTGGTAAAGAAGAGCGCCCATCTCGCCTGACGGGGGTTCAAACATTGGGCCGTCTTTAGATACAGTAAATTCTTGTGGTCCGTAAAAATTGTAATTAAGTGTTTAGCACCCTCCAGAAGATACCTCCATTCTTCCAACGCAGATTTAATTGCCAGTAGCTCTTTGTCTCCGATGGTGTAATTTAGTTCAGCAGGGGAGAACTTGCGAGAATGAAACCCACACGGATGCAACTTCCCATCTGAGGCGTATTGCGAGAGTACAGCACCTATGCCTACCGTGGAAGCATCAACCTCCAAAAAGAATGGTTTTAGGAAATCTGGCTGCTGAAGTACGGGAGCAGATATAAAGGCGGTCTTCAACTGTTTGAACGCTGCTATTGCTTCAGAAGGCCAATTGCTTGGGTCAGCCCCTTTTTTAGTCAGAGCCGTAATAGGTGCCACGATGGTAGAGAAACCTCTTATAAATTTCCGATAATAATTTGCGAATCCTAGAAATCGTTGCACTGCTTTTAAGGAAAGAGGTTGAGTCCAATCCCGGATGGCCGAAAGTTTCTCCGGATCCATACGCAATTCAGTTCCAGAAATAATGTAGCCCAAAAATGAAATAGAAGGAACCTCAAAGGTGCACTTGGAGATCTTGCCATAAAGATGATTCTTGCGCAACCGAAGGAGTACTTCCTTAACTTGTAGTCGGTGCTCAGAAAGATTCTTAGAAAAAATCAAAATGTCATCCAAATAGACTACTACATTCAGATACAACATATCTCGAAAGACTTCATTAATGAATCCTTGAAAGACAGCAGGGGCGTTGCTGAGGCCAAATGGCATTACCAGGTACTCATAATGCCCATCTCTCGTATTGAAAGCCGTCTTCCACTCATCTCCTTGACGAATACGTATCAAGTTGTATGCTCCTCTTAAGTCAAGCTTAGTAAATACTCGAGCTCCACGCACTCTATCGAAAAGCTCTGTGATGAGCGGCAGAGGATACTTGTTTTTAATGGTGACTTCATTTAAACCACGATAGTCGATGCATGGTCTCAGCCCTCCATCTTTTTTCTTTACAAAGAAGAAGCCAGCTCCCGCTGGAGAAGTGGAGGGACGGATGAAGCCCTTCTGCAAATTCGACTTAATGTACTCAGACATAGCTTGTGTCTCTGGAACCGACAAAGAATAAGTGCGACCTCGAGGCGGTATTTTCCCAGGAATGAGCTCAATGGGACAGTCCCAAGCCCTATGCGGAGGTAATTTATCAGCCGCCTGTTCCGAGAAGACATCCAAAAACTCTCGATAAGCCTCAGGAACTAACTCCACGTCCAACTTGGCCGACGCACGGAGTGGAACGACAGGAGTAAGACAATTCAATCGGCAGAAAGGACTCCAAGAAATTATTTGTGTTGACCCCCAGTCGACATGAGGGTTGTGTAGCCTGAGCCAGGGAAAACCCAAAACGAGATCATGAGACATTTCCTGAATAACTAGAAACTTCAGTTGTTCATGATGTAAAGCTCCCACTTGTAGCTGAATTGACTCAGACTGACTCGTAATCAAGGCGTTAGGAATTTGAACCCCGTTAATGGCTGTAATAGTAATAGGTCGTTCGACCAACTGTAATTTCAAACCCAAACTCTGGGCGCAGGAAAGAGAAATAAAATTCCCCGCAGCACCTGAATCCAAAAGAGCCATAACGGTCTTGACTTTTGTTTTAGTACACAAAGATACTGAGAGTAAACAGTCCACTTCTGGAGAAGATTGAGAAACCACACCCAGCTTGACTTCCCCGGAACAGGCTAGGATTGCCCGTTTCCCGGGCGAGCTTTGCAAGACTTGAGGAAGTGATCCGCGGCTCCACAGTAGAGGCAAAGTTTGTTCTCACGCCGACGCTGTCGCTCCTCTGGAGACAGTCGAGACCGATTAATCTGCATGGGTTCGTCTGGAGCTGTCGTAACCGATGGTTTAGACGGAGGAGCCCGGAATCTGCACCGATCAGACCGAGAACGTTCGCCAACTCGTTCCTGCATGCGGAGATCCACTTTCACACAGAGCGAGATCAACTGTTCCAAGGAATCTGGCAAATCTCTTGTAATCAATTCGTCTTTAAGACGGTCGGACAGCCCGTTCCAGAAAGCGGCCCGTAAGGCATCATTATCCCAGCGCAATTCGGAAGCTATGGTCTGAAAATGAATCACATACTGACCCACTGAACGAGAGCCTTGTCGAACTCTAAGAAGATCTGAAGAGGCAGCGGCCGTTCTGCCAGGCTCATCAAAGATCCGGCGGAAAGATGAGATGAAATTAGTGTAGTTGGAAACCAAAGGATCAGATCGCTCCCATAAAGGAGACACCCATTCCAACGCTGAACCCTCAAGCAAGGAAATAATGTATGCTACTTTGGATCGATCCGTGGGAAAATTGTGTGCGAGGAGTTCAAACTGCACCTCGCACTGGTTAAGAAAACCACGGCAATTCTTCGGGTTGCTGTTGTAGCGAGAGGGAGTGGGAAGCTGAAGGCGTGACCTGGTACCGGACACTGCGTGAGCATTAACAGGAACGACTGCCGGAGTGGGTACTGGAGCTGGAACTGGAACTACTGAAGCCAGGGAAACCTGAATTTGATCCAACCTGCCGGATTGCTCTTGGAGATACCTGGTTTTGCGCCGCTTCCTGACTCTGTACACGGGAAACCAGATCTTGGATGGCACTTGCTTCTGGGTTACTATCACTGACCTGGTCGAAGGGTGTTGTGGACTCGGGGCTTCTTCCGGTGACAGGGAAGAGGAACCGCTACTGGGTCGCAATAGAGATGGCCGGATGTAGGTCTTCTTCATACAGGATGAAGACGGTAAGCAGGAAGCACGGATGAATGATGAAGGTCTCCTGAAAAACAAGACTAGTGAAAGTGCTGAGTGCTGAGGTACAGAGATGCTGGTATTATTGAGGTGCTGAAGGCACTGAGGTGCTGAGACACCGAGGTACTGAGGTGTTGGAGTTCTGTGATACTAAGGTGCAGAGGCTCCGAGGTGCTGAGGTTCTATGGTGCTGAGGCACCGGAGTGCTGAGGAACAGAGGCACTGAGGTGCCGAGGTACTGAGGTGCTGATGGCGCTCAGGCGCCTTGGTGGCACGGAGGTGCGTGATAGCGCTCGGGCGCTTGGAGGCACGGAAGTGCGTGATGGCGCTCGGGCGCTTGGAGGCACGGAGGTGCGTGATGGCGCTCGGGCGCTTGGAGGCACGGAGGTGCGTGATGGCGCTCGGGCGCTTGGAGGCACGGAGGTGCGTGATGGCGCTCGGGCGCTTGGAGGCACGGAAGTGCGTGATGGCGCTCGGGCGCTTGGAGGCACGGAGGTGCGTGATGGCGCTCGGGCGCTTGGAGGCACGGAGGTGCGTGATGGCGCTCGGGCGCTTGGAGGCACGGAGGTGCGTGATGGCGCTCGGGCGCTTGGAGGCACGGAAGTGCGTGGAGACACTGGAGACACTGGGACACTGGAGACACTGGAGACACTGGAGACACAGCGGAAAATAGGAACAAGGGAGCTCTGGAAATCACTGCTCCCTGCTCGGCGTCTGGCTTTGAACCTCCCGCCTTGGTCTGATTGGCGGAGCGGGCAGATGACGTCAGCCCCGCTCCGCCTACCTAATCTAAAGCAGCATGGCGGCGCCCTCGCTCCGGGAGCCGCCGGAGAGACCCGCCGACCCGACGCCGGACCCCCGAGGCCGCCGGAGGGGAGAGACGCCAGGCCATCCAGGACACCCGCAGCGGTAAGCGCGGCCGCCGCTGCCCGCGGGGTGTGACACTTAGCTCTGTTCCGGCTCCTGAAGTTATGTGTACTATAGGAAGCGGAGGGGGGAAAAGCTCTGGTGCCTGACAGGAAATCTGACCGCTTCGGTCCGCTACTGCGCTGCAGACCTTCCTCCGGCTCCTAAAGTCATGTGTAAGCCGCTGCCCAGCGCTCCGGAGCTCTGAAATAGGAAGCGGAGGGGGGGACAGCTCCGGTGCCTGACAGGAAATCTGACAGCCAAGCTGACAGAAAAGGACAGGCGAGCTGCGGCCAAGAGGGTAGGCAGTGGTGGGCAGATGGATTCAAGCGAGCACGGGTGGGGGCCGCCACGGCTGCTTTGCGCTGGATGCGGGCGACTGCGGCGGGGGTGGGACAGTGTGCCAGTTGCGCCTGTGGGCAGCGCACTCTCCGCACATATGTAGTTACGGCCCTGCCTCACACCCCTCCCCAGACATAAAATGATGCCTCCCCCCCGACATAAAATTACACCTCACACCCCTCCCCAGACATAAAAGTACACCTCACACCCCCCAGACATAAAACTACACCTCACACACCCCCGACATAAAATAATACCTCACCCCCCCGACATAAAATTACACCTCACACCCCTCCCCAGACATAAAATGATGCCTTCCCCCCCTCCCGAGACATAAAATTACACCTCACACCCCTCCCCAGACATAAAAGTACACCTCACACCCCCAGACATAAAACTACACCTCACACAACCCCGGCATAAAATAATACCTCACCCCCCCCCGACATAAAATTACACCTCACACCCCTCCCCAGACATAAAATGATGCCTCCCCCCCGAGACATAAAATTACACCTAACACCCCTCCCCAGACATAAAAGTACACCTCACACCCC
The DNA here is from genome assembly GCF_028390025.1 of Pseudophryne corroboree. Lineage (NCBI taxonomy): Eukaryota > Metazoa > Chordata > Amphibia > Anura > Myobatrachidae > Pseudophryne > Pseudophryne corroboree. The sequence goes on from NC_086449.1 coordinate 637,713,795, forward strand.
CCAGACATAAAACTACACCTCACACACCCCCGACATAAAATAATACCTCACCCCCCACCCCCGACATAAAATTACACCTCAACCCCCCCCACCCGACACTGAATTACACATCCCCCAGACGTAAATTTGCACCTCACGTCACACCTCCCCCAGACATAAAATTGCAGCTCACACCCACCCCACCCCCAACATAAAAGTACACCTCGCACCCCTCCAAACATAAAATTGCACCTCACACCCCCCCAGACATAAAAGTGCACCTCACACCCCCCCAGACATAAAAGTGCTCCTCACTCCCCCAGACATAAAAGTGCACCTCACCCCCCCCATGACATGAGGCACCTCACCTCATGAGAGGAACATGCATTTAGAGAATCACTCTTCTGCAGAAGCCTCACCTCTCTTACTGCAGAATCATGTGAATCCACTGCGGCCGCACCTTCCCTTCCCGCACGGTCCGCGCTGATGACGTCTGAGACATTTGGCGCGCGGACCTCCTCTTCAGGTCAGGTGGGTGGGGGTGGAGCCGCTCACTGGCAGCTGCAGTGCCCACACAGGAGGGGGAGAGGGGGCAGCATAAACTTCTGACGTGCGGGGGGTGGGAGTTGCCGGGCCAGCTCTCCTGAAACAGGAATAAGCTGCTGGGGGGTGGGTGGAGGTGGCAACATGAAGTGGTGACGTGCTGGGGGGGGGGGGGGGGGGCGCGAGCGGCCGGCCCAGCACCTCTGACAATGCTTTTGATAGCGGCCCGCGGCCGCACACAGAACACCCAGAAATAAGCTGCCTGTGGCAGCATGAAGTGGTGACGTGCGGGGGGTGGGGGCAGCACTTCTGACACACACAGCTCTCGCTAGCGGCCCGCGGACACACACAGAATAAGCTGCTGGCGGGGGGGGGGGGGTGTTCAGCATTGACTGGTGACATGCGGGGGGGTGGGGGGGGTGGGGGGGCCGTGGCCGCTCACAGGCATAAGCTGCTGGCGGGGGGGGGGGGGGGGTGTTCAGCATTGACTAGTGACGTGCGGGGGGGCGTGGCCGCACACAGGCCCCCCGGGGAAACTCCCGGTGACTTCTATGGCCAATCCGGCCCTGGTTCAATGGCATACATACCCTCCACCTCCACCACAGGCTCCATACAAGCATGCGGGTAGTTACAGAGGGCAACAACATTTCTTCCCTCCAAACCCAGGAAGCATGGTGCCACCAAACCCAGGAAGCATGGCGCCACAGAACACACATCATTCTCCACAAATTCCTCCTCATTGCCCCGAGTACCCATCTGTTCTGCAGAATTCTGAGTACCCCGCCGGTGCACATAAGCCTGAGTACACCCGTTTCCAACAGTTGTAGATCTTTACAGAGTAGGTGGTGTTTAAATGTTGTTGTTTTGTCTTTGGCTCTATAGATAGATAGGTTTTTAAAAACGTATGTTCTGGGGCGTGGCTTGGACGCTGTTGGGGGAAGACGTGCTGAGCAGGAGCTCCTGCATATACGAGCTTAAATCCTGCATTAATAGCTGTCCCCTATACCTGATTCCACCCTACCTGACCTTGCCCACGGCTGTGGACGTCTCCCTGGCCGAGGGGAACCCGCCGGGAGACCGCGGCAACGTTTTTGAGATTGAGGCCTACTAGGGCTCCAGAGACCGGGGCCTCGAGTTTGCTGCCGTCCCGATTTCGAGCTCCGGGCCCGGTCCGCGGACGGAACAAGACCCGTGGCGCCGCCGGAACCCGTCTGCCTCTCCCCACACCGCTCCCCAGCCTGCCCTGGACCCCCGGCCACCCGCGGGACAAGGTAACAGAACCGCCAGACCACGGGGGATATATTTAAAGTGCACTCTCCTTGCCTGTGCACTGGCCGGCGGCCATCTTGGAGCCATAGACTGAATCTGTGTGAGCCTTCCCAGAAGAGAGCCGAGTTCCCTGCTGGGAGTCCAGACGGGAGAGGGGGGGACGGGGACCCCGGAGCCCTTGGCCCACATCCGCTGACACCACCAATGTTCACAGGGTACCCAGGGCTCTAAGATATAAAAGGCCTGTGACTGGAAGCTAGAGGCGAAATCTTGAATACTGGCAAATAGCCAGTACTGCAGTTCTTCCTTTGTCCAGCATCTTTCTTTGCAAAATTCACCAGCTTCTCCGTGCCTCTACACATGAGGTAAGCGCGGTGCATGCTCACTCCCTGATACTCAAATTTGCCTGCACAAGGGAAAACTAGACATACGTATAAGGATAATTCATCCCCGCTAAAGCCCGCCGACCGGATGCCGTGGGGTGACTCACCTCTTGCCAGGCCGTACTGATGTGATCCCCAACACGATGTGTGGAACTCCCCCCCGCTCCTGAAGACGTAAAACTGCCGATGCATGCACCCAGAGCCGACATAGGTTCATCTCTCCTCCTCCTGGGTCCGATTTAACGTATATACGACATTAGAGTGAGGAATTTCACATTGGGACTATGGCGCCCAAACGCCAAAAAGACCCGACTCCAACCCGCCAGGTCGCCTTTTTTAAACAATCCCCGTCTTCCCAAAGCCAGAAACATTCCGGCATACCGGACCCCTTATCTAAGCAACTCCGGAGTAGCGATGACATATCTGTGACCCCTAGGGTGAATCAAACAAAACTCTCTCAACTCGATGATGATGCACCCCTCACACTAGGGTCTATGCGACAACTACTGGCTTCCTTTAAAGATGACATCTCGATGGAAGTTAAGACAGCGCTTCAAAGTTGCCAACAGTCGGTCGACGCTATAGGCCACCGCACAGATCATCTCGAAAATAAGTGTGAGGAGGTGGTGAAGTCACACAATGAGGTGATTACCCAACTTGAAGAGCTCCAGGCCGAAGTCGCGGATCTACGGCGGAAGACATGTGACCTTGAGGACAGGTCACGCCGTAATAATATAAAACTCCGAGGCATTCCAGAAACCGTCACTAACGCAGAGCTCACCCAATTTGCGACGGACCTCTTCATGGCGCTTCTTCCAACCAACTCTATTGAAGACTTTCTCATCGACCGCATCCATCGTCTACCGAAGGCCAGAAGTGCCCCGAAGGACGCTCCGAGAGACACTTTAATGAGGATGCATTACTTCCATATTAAGGAACAAATAATGCGGGCGGCTATGCGCCAGGACCTGCCAGCCAAGACCCTGGGAGATGTACAAGTCTACGGAGACCTTTCGGCAGCCACCTTAGCCTTGAGACGGTCGTTCTATCCGGTGACTTCGGCGCTTAGGAAAGCCGATATCCTATACCGTTGGGGGTTCCCGACGAAATTGTTGGTAAGACGTAATGGCGTTATGCACGCGATAATCACGCCAGAAGCGGGTCTGAAAATATTAGATTCCTGGAGGAGAGAAGATACATCTGAAAAGGCACCGGCAGCTATTAAGCTGACGCAGGAGTGGACGATGGCAGACAATGGACATTAGACTCTGATTTCCTCTACCAGGTTGTATGTCATTGTCAAGCATGATTTTGTTTTTCCTGCATACCTTTATGACACACTGTGCCGCTGCTGTGCCCTCCTGGATGTTGCCCCGGGGGAGCATACAGTAGTTATTTTTCCCTATCCATTTACGCGGCACCAGTTTAACTTAGGATGTTTATGGTGTAATGTTTTCACTCTACTCATATTGAACATGCTTGACCTGGCTCCTCTAAACGGGACGCTGTTGCTCCTCTTGATGTTATTTATGTTATTTGTGGAGCTCCCCGTGAGGAGGCATAGGCCTTGTAGACCCTCGCGGTCAGTTACTTAAATTTTTAGGTTGAATGCTTTAGGAGTGGGGGGGAGATAACTCCCCGCACCTCGCCCCGACCCCATGTGTTGCCTTACTGGGCAACCCTATTTAGCACCCTTGTGGTGCCCGCTCTATGCCCCCTTCTTACTATTCCTTGTACCCTCCCTGTTCTGCCCGTCTCTCCAAGTTTTAACACACACTCATTCTAGCAGATCCTGTCACATAAATCTTAATTGCACTTTGATAATAGCACGGTTCTCAGATATGCCTAATGGTTAATGTACTATCATTAAATGTAAAGGGGCTGAATTCACCGAATAAACGACGATTAGCCCTGCGTCACTTTGCAAAATGTAAGGCACATATAGTAGCCTTGCAGGAGACCCACTTTATGTTTTCGTCACCCCCCTCTTTCAGAGATAATAAATTCTCCTCGGGCTATATGTCCAATGGCCCGAAAAAAAGAGCAGGAGTGGCAATATTATTTTCAAATTCTTGTGATTTTTCTCTAGAGTACCAGATCTCAGACCAAGAAGGCAGGTACCTGATACTGACAGGTAAATTGGAAGATAAGCCGGTCACTATAGCTACGCTATATGCTCCCAACACTAAACAAATACCTTTCCTTAGGAAATTTTTCACAGTCCTTCAGAAGCACCTCACGGGTGCTTTACTACTGTTGGGGGACTTTAACATGGTCCTTGATCCAGCGGTGGATAGATCCCAAGCCCGCCCCCCTCCCAGGGGAGATTCGCAACGCGACAGCTCCCATGCCATTAGAAATATAATGCATGAATATGACTTTTATGACGTTTGGAGGGCCAAGAACCCGACTTGTAGGGACTATTCGTTCTTCTCCCCAGTCCACGGCTCTTATTCTAGGATCGATCTAGTGATATCGGATAAGTGGACTCTCCAACAGGTATCGAAGGCTTCTATCCTGCCAGTATCGTGGTCCGATCACTCTGCTCTCTCAGTCCGGTGGAACCCCCGCCAAGTGAGGTCCACACCTACCTTATGGCGCCTTAGGAACTATCTACTTTTAAACCCGGACGCCCATCGGTCTATAGCTCAGGCCCTCTCCCTATATATTGAAACTAACATCCCAGCAGAAACGTCCGTATTCACACATTGGTGCGCCCTCAAGGCAGTGATTAGAGGAGCGTCAATTCAAGCGGCTGCTTATATACGCAGGACCTCCCGGGAAAAACAGGTAGAACTCGAAGCCCGTCTTAAAGACCTAGATGCTCTACTCAAGCTGAACCCCTCTAATAAGAAAATATATCGAGACTTGACCCAGGTCAGGGACGAGCTGAATAAACTAGAATTAACAGAGGTCCGTAAAAACCTTTTCCGACTGCGGCAGAAGTTCTATATGCAAGGAGATAGGGCGGGTAGAATGCTTGCTCGCAAATTGCGGGGGAAAAATGCTAAGGAAAGGGTGAAATATATCATCAACTCACACAATATCATGGTAACCGACCCATCAGATATAGCTAACTCCTTTGCCTCTCATTACTCCTCCCTCTATAATCTAAAGGACGATGCCTCTACCCCACAACCTACACCAGCTAATATAGCAGCCTTTCTGGAAGATGTCAACCTCCCCTCCCTCGACCTGGATACTGTGCAGACTTTAAACCAACCATGGTCGCAGAAGGAAATTACCCAAGCTATAGACTCACTCCCATTAGATAAAGCCCCAGGCCCTGATGGGTTTATAAACAATTTCTACAAATGTTTCAAAGACACTCTGGTCCCTATTCTGGATGGAGTTTTTAATCATGCCTCCTCAGTGGGGAACTTCCCAGTTGAGATGCTTGAAGCCCGCGTAGTAGCTTTTCCCAAACCAGGGAAAAATTCCGCCATGATGCCCAACTATCGCCCCATAGCTTTATTAAATACCGATTTGAAAATCTATGCGAAGTTAGTGGCCAACAGGCTTAACCCTCTACTCCCCTCTATAATCCACGGTGACCAGGTGGGCTTCGTTCCCGGCAGACAGACCCCCGACAACACTCGGCGAGTGATAAATGTCCTGGACGCCTTCTCTAGATCAGAATCTCCCCTACTATTGCTCTCGCTAGACGCGGAGAAGGCGTTCGACCGCCTCCACTGGGGATACCTGCAGGCGGTTCTACGAAAGTTCGGCCTCACCGGTAGAGTCCTCTCATCCATTATGGCCTTATATTCTCTCCCCTCGGCAAGGGTGTGTGTGAATGGACTGCTCTCATCTTCTTTTCCCATTACGAACGGCACTCGCCAAGGGTGCCCCCTATCCCCATTAGTTTTCGCTATGGCAATGGAGCCATTGGCTGAGAAAATTCGATCCTCGCCCTCAATTGAGGATGTGGAATTTTCGGGACATTCCCATAAGATATGTCTTTTCGCAGACGATGTCCTTTTGACACTCACTAGCCCTTCCTCCTCCCTGAGAGCGCTACACACACTCTTGTCCGAATATTCAGCAGTATCCTACTATAAACTTAATAACACTAAGACAGAGGCCCTCCCTATTAACCTCACACCACCTCTCTTGTCCGAACTGAAGGCTTCCTACTCGTACTCATGGCAGGATAGAAGTCTCAAATATCTGGGAATCCATATTACTGCGAAGCTAGACGATCTGATAGCCGCTAACTTCCCCCCTCTTTTGCGCAAATCCACAACTCTAGTCTCGGACTGGATGATGCAACATGTATCATGGCTGGGGAGAATAGCCGCGTTGAAAATGACCATCCTTCTTAGACTTATGTACCTGTTCCGGGCCATCCCCCTCCTCGTACCCAACTCCCTTCTATCCAAATTTAACGCAATATTTAATTCCTATGTTTGGAAAGGCAAGAAACCAAGGTTAGCCAGGAAAACAATGACTCGGCCCAAACGATACGGGGGCCTGGCATATCCGGATTTACTTTCATACCAACTGGCTTGCCGTCTGGCACAGATAGGGGCATGGTATATCCAACCCACGTATAAATCATGAGTACAACTTGAACAAGGTCTTATAGCCCCGCTACCCCTGACCGATGTATTGTTACTCCCTAAATCTGAGGGCACAGTTTTAATCAATCAATCAATCTCTCTCTGTCCAATCTACTAGGAAAGCTTGGCTAGAGACAGTGCGACGGGGAGATGATATAACTCTCCCTACCACGACCATATCATTGAATAGAATAGCCTCCTTGATCCCTGATTTGAGATTCGATGGCTGGGTATCACAGGGAATCCGGTCCTTACAGGATAATATGGCGCATGGTGCCCTCCTATCTTTTGCCCAGATCCAAGAAACTTTCCTTCTACCACATGGGGAATTTTATAAATATTTGCAGCTTAGACATTGGCTCCACGGAGTCTCGACACCCATTATCCCTCCCCCCTCCTTGCCTAAATTTGTTCAAAGGTCCCTGGAGACGGGGGAAGGCAGGGGTGGTATTACCAAATGGTATAATTACATCAATAATCCCCAAAAACTACAGAAAGCCCCCTCCCAAATGAAATGGGAAACTGATCTGCGATGCTCAATCTCAGAGGAGGAATGGGTAACGATATATAGATCCTGCTACACAGTTTCTAAATGTATATCACATATAGAACTATCCTATAAACTTCTTCACCGCCTGTATTTCACCCCATCCCGCCTCCACGCGATGCAACCCTCCACATCCAAAATGTGCTGGAGGAATTGTGGCATGGTCGGTACTTTAATGCATGTCTTCTGGGATTGCCCTGTACTTACCCCCTTGTGGACTTCGGTCTTCCACCTTATAGACTCAGTGCTAGGCCAACATATTTCCCCCCATCCACGACTGGCCCTCCTACATCTATACTATGGTGATTTAATGCCAGGGGACCGCTATATCCTAGGCCATATCCTCATCTCAACAAAACTTTCAATTGCTCGCCTTTGGCGTTCCACCGAGGTTCCCCATATCTCTGCAATAGAACGGGCCGTCCAGTCACACTACGAATTCGAGACTGCAGGAGTGGCCTATGCCTCTACCCCAGCATCCCCACTGCTCCGATGGTTCCCTTGGTCCACCTATTGGCTTAACCATTCACCAAACCCCACGCCACCTCCAGACGCTTAGGTATATCCGCTGTTAGCTTAATGTAACCCCTATGATGGCATGACTTATTCTTGCATAGCTCTCTTTACGTACAATGTTGTGTATAAATGCTCTATATGTTATTTTGTATTATGCTGACTGATGTGTACCCCCCCTACCCCCCCCCTTCCTTTTTCTTTTCTGTATCCCTATCCCAATTGCTTTGTTTACCCGCAAAATAATAAAAATTAATATTAAAAAAACAAAAACGTATGTTCTTATTGCGCAGGTGCAGTTGCATACCTGACAATTTTTCTGATCGTTTATTTTTGATACCATTTGTGTATGGGTACAAATATTTATATAATGTACAGACCTTTTTTGAATGCAAAGCAGTATTAATGTACATATGAATAAATATGTACAAAAATATTTAAACCTTTGTGCCTTTTTATTAACAAATTAAACTTGTCTGCTCGTCTGGATTACAGATGATAGGTTGGTGGTGATGGTGTTGCAGACCCTCCAACATGACCCGCCCCACTAGGTACAAAATGCTCTGTTTCTGGACTTCCCTCTTAATTTATGATTTCCACCACCTGTGTTGAACTAGTTAGATGATAAGAAAGCTGTTTCTTCACAGGTGATGGCAATAATAAATTAAGAAGGAAGTCCAGAAACAGAGCATTTTGTACCTAGTGGGGCGGGTCATGTTGGAGGGTATGGTGTTGTGAATTTCTTCGGCACAGGCGTTTGTTCCCTCATACGTATCCGACTGTGCAGAATGCTCAGCTTCTTGAGAGTCCATTACTTCCCACTCAGGTAGAAACTTCTGTTTTTGTAATTCACAAATATTGTGCAAAATACAGCATGCAGCAACCACATGAGGCATAAAGCTGGTATCGATGTCATTTCGCTTCATTAAACACTGCCAACGTCCTTTCAGTCGGCCAAAGGCATTTTCGACCACCATCCGAGCAGAGCTAAGGGTATGGGTGAAGCGAATTTGTTCCGCAGTAAGTTGATGGTGCTGAGTGAAACCTTTCATTAACCATCGACGCACTGGGTAAGCCGCATCCCCGATTATGTGTACTGGTATCTCCACCCCATCAATGGTCTTTGATTTCTGTTTTAAAATATAACAATTTGAATAAGTAAGCATTCACACAAGTAAAACAATGATATTGAGTGTACACACTACGCGATATTGTGAACAATATCGCTCCGAAAGCTGTTTCTGAGCTAAATTGTTAACAATGGGGGTAATTCCAAGTTGATCGCAGCAGGAAATTTTTTAGCAGTTGGGCAAAACCATGTGCACTGCAGGGGGGGCAGATATAACATGTGCAGAGAGAGTTAGATTTGGGTAGGTTATTTTGTTTCTGTGCAGGGTAAATACTTGCTGCTTTATTTTTACACTGCAATTTAGATTGCAGATTGAACTCACCACACCCAAATCTATCTCTCTCTGCACATGTTATATCTGCCTCCCTGCAGTGCACATGGTTTTGCCCAACTGCTAACAAAGTTCCTGCTGCGATCAACTCAGAATTACCCCCAATATCGCCTAGTGTGTATGGGCCTTAAGATAAGCATTTAAAAAAATGCAAAACTATATATATATATATATATATATATATATATATATATATATATATACATACTGTATTCACATCTCTCTAGGAAACAACCAGCCGTTCAGCTTCTCCTCTGCAATTAGGAACAGATCTGAATTTGCCAGAACTCTGGCATCATGGGAACTACCAGGCCACCTAATAAACACATCTGTGAAACTATAAAAAGTGTTTAGCTTTGTATGTTTTACAATACACAACAAAAAAGACACAGTTTTACATTTTAAAATACAAATTATTACTATTAGTATTATTATTGTAATAAACATTTATTTATATGGCGCCACAAGGGATCCGCAGCTACCATTACACAGTATATACTAAACATAACCAAGTGAGCAAACAAGAAGACAGCACTTACAGTTCAAGACAATATAGGACAGGTATAGAAAACCAGGGGTTAGGTGCCATCAAAGGGAGTATGGAGTAGAAAAGGAAAGGCACATGAGGAAAGAAGGTGCTGCTCTTGTGAGCTAACAATGATGCTTACCAATACTTGTGGTCAACCACGGCCTGCAGAATTATAGAGTGCCAGCCTTTGTGGTTGTAGTAATCTGCAGGGTTGTCATTGGGGGCAATGATAGGGATGTGTGTCCCATCTATGGCTCCTGCACACTGTGGATATCCACGTTTCTGGAAGTCAGTGATGGTGTCATCTAAGCGTTGTCCTTGATGCATGGAGATGAAACGATGGTAAAGTGTTTTTAGCAAAACCTTTGTGACCTCATGCACTAAAGTGCAAACCGTGGATCTCGCTACGCCAAACAAGCAGGTGATTGTGCGGTATTCGCCAGGGGTAGCATACCACCACAACACTATCGCTAGTCTCCTATTTGCTGGAATGGGTTTTCTGAAGTTTGTGGTCTGCCGAGTAAGTGCAGGAGTGATAAGGTCAAGCACATATTGAAATGTCAAACGTGACATGCGGAAGTTTGCCATCCACTGATCGTCCTCATAAGCTTCCACGGTAGACCAGAAAGCATCTCCCTGCCTGCGGTCTCTACTCCATATTCGTCGGCTACTCGCTGTGGTCAGTCTCAATATGGAGGAAATGCTGGCCATCATGAAATATCTCCTCCTGCACAAATAATGACATAAAGCACATTCTCTCTCAGTCATAAATTGCGCCCTTCTCCTCTGGAAATGACACTGTGCAAGGTAGCACAGTGTTAGCAGCTGCACCAAGCTCTCATTTGCTGTATGAAACAACAAAATCAGGCAATAAACCAGGAACTCTGGGCTACACAGTTGTATCTCGTCGGCCATGATTACAGCAATGCAGTGTGCAGTTCCCACCCACCTATTTGTGTTAACAAAGCCCACTTTAAATGACATCATCTTTGCCAGCCAATCAAAACTGTTCTTTTTATTCCTCACACTTTGATAATGTCAAATATTACCTTAAAACATAAAGCTATATACTATTACCGTGGAGCCGCTATGGCCGCTAGACTTATTACACACACTACGGACTAAGTACGCTATTTGCGCACTGAGTACTATATGGGTACGCACTTAGCGTAGCAGACGCTAAGCCGTGGGATTAAGCCGCTCACGGATTCACGCTTCGTACCAAGCACGCTATTGGCGTACTGAGTACCGTACTGCTACGCTATTAGTGTAGCAGACGCTGCGCCATGGACGTGAGACACGAGCGGCACGGACGCTCACAGAATGATATACAGTAAACCTTGTTAACAAAACAATGTATGGATGTGCTTATACTCTAAACCTTAGTAGTCAAATACTGCAACGATGGAACGCCTAAAAACCTTAACAATGCTTATGCTGTTATAGCGATTAAGACGCTAAGAAAGCCCTTTGCAGGAAAGTGAAAACACAACACCGGGTTTTGCTAAACCACAGGGCTCTAACACCGCAGTGGATTATTCAGAGAAAAAGGGGAAAACAGATACAAGTTATACACTACAAGCTAACAAGGAAATTTAACAGAATAACAGAGAATAATGATGGCTACAGAGAATATACATACGTGGGAAATCGTTCGCAAGCGCGACCTGGATCCAGTCCTCAGCTATTCAGGTAGAAAGCCTTCAGAGTCTTGAGGCTGGCCAGGCAACAGTGGTCTTTATATACACAACATACATTCACAATACAATGGTCCCTGTAATCTCATTGTTCATTGGACACAGGGATGTGTCTCTACATTACAGCAAAGGTCATAGGTGGATTTGAACAGGTGGGCTGTGTCTTTCCCCAACTGCTCTGGTAGGAGGTATCCTCAGGATTCCCGCCGCATGTGTAATTTACAGCAAATACAGTTAATGTTCATAATCTACTTCTGTACATAACTATACGCAGGAGCGAGCAATCTTTTCCTAACTAACACCGGAATGTTACCCTTAAAATACCCTACAGCTGGATACTAGACACCACCTTTCAACCTTTATCTGACCCTTCCTATCATGCAAAGAGGAATCTCTCCGTCCAGGAACTGTTTAAACTAATCATACTCGCTGACATGGTCTAGGGGAATATTATCTACAAAATGCACTATTTGGGTTAAATATGCTACGTTCGAGTCGCACGCTACACGCTCACAAACTCTGCCGTAAATACACATATCATGCGCAAGAGTCGCTAGAGCATCTCTTACGCAACTTGCGGGTATGTGTACGCACGGGGGACCAGGTGCACGAGCAGCGTGCATGTGCATGAGGGGTTAGTACAAGGGATATGCATCATGATATTTTTCGACTTTGACAGTCCACCCTTTGGCAGTCAACAATAACTGCCACTATCTAAACAATTAAGCAGAAAAATATACAATACAATGAAATACCTATAAATGATTGGGTGGAGGGAGGAGAGGAGAAGGTGGGAAATGTATGACCTAGTGGGATAGTAAAAGCATGTATGTATGAACTTAATGTCTGGGGGGCATGTATCATTGTGCCGTACATGTTCTAGATAAGCTTCGAGGTATTGCGAAGTATACATTAAATCCTTCTTATCCCGTATTAAGGGTCTGTAAGTGGGCTAACAAACACTACCGAGCTCTCTTCGGCTTCTTGTTCCAACAAATGGGGTGCACATTAGTTGATGATACATGGAGGGGGGAAAACATGTGAGTGCTAATATATGTACCTATATCACCTGTCGACTATGTGTGTCACTACCTGAAGATTGTAGAGATGAAGATAAGAAACATATGTCACAAATACATTCATATGATAATGTGTGTAATTGTCCTTGGGTGTCTGTTGAAGTCTTGTCCGGATAGGTGTATCCTTGCTGTGGGTGATAAGCAAAGTCTTTCAAGTGTCCATACGAAGTCTTTTAAAGTCTCTAAAATGTCTCGCAAAGTCTGTTGAAATGTTCATCAAAGGTCTGTAGAAATGTCCATCAAAGGTCTGTAGAAATGTCCATCAAAGGTCTGTAGAAATGTTCATCAAAATCTTCTTCCGAGTGTATGTCTTTTTACCTTGGAGAAAAACAAAGGAGAAACGGGGTGAAAGAAACGGACCGTGGAATCACGTCTTATCACAGCATTGTCTCAATTGATGGGTCATAAATTAAACCAGTTGTTGTAACAATGCCCTCGCTCCTCAAACTCATCACTTTGGTACTGCGCTTGCACTGCATTAAAATCCGAACACATCTAAATATCAAACCAATCATTATGACAACTCCCAGGATACAAAGGAGAAATTTTCCTACATTCACGATAACATTTTGAGCCCATTCTCCTAAGCCTGAGAACCAATTGCGTGGGTTCAACCATGAAACCCAGCCAGTCAGTTCATTACTCACAGCAGTAAGGGTAAGGTTGTGTCTCCTTCGGAACTCCCACTTCAATTGCAAGATATCGTCCATCTTTTGATCTATGACCTCGGTTGGGTCATCGGTGCTGTTTGTGATACAGGTTAAGTATCCCTTATCCAAAATGCTTGGGACCAGAGGAATTTTGGATATCGGATTTTTCCGTATTTTGGAATAATTGCATACCATAATGAGATATTATGGTGATGGGACCTAAATCTAAGCACAGAATGCACTTATGTTACATATACACCTTATACACACAGCCTGAAGGTAATTTTAGCCAATATTTGTAAGAACTTTTTGCATTAAACAAAGTGTGTGTACAGTCACACAATTCATTTATGTTTCATATACACCTTATACACACAGCCTGAAGGTCATTTAATACAATATTTTTAATAACTTTGAGTATTAAACAAAGTTTGTGTACACTGAGCCATCAAAAAAACAAAGGTTTCACTATCTCAGTCTCACTCAAAAAAGTCCGTATTTCGGAATATTCCGTATTTCGGAATATTTGGATATGGGATACTCAACCTGTATATGTACAGCACTTCACACCATACTGAGTTGCTAGGGTTACACAATACCCGCCTGTCACCGCTGTGATGTAATTGAGAACCATCCTGTGCTGGATCAGTTCCGTTTTGTAAGCTTGCAATTCCCTCCCAGTATACCTGAAGGTGTCATCATACATCTCGGTGATATTGTCTATCAGGTTCGCTAGCGCATTAATATACCTAAAATGTATAATTCCTCTGGCAGTACTGGTGATATCTAGCGCGAGTAGGAATTGAATCCCGGTGGATTCGTGGATCAAATCAGAGGCTGCGTGCTCTGTCCTATCTATAAGGTGTCTCTTAACAATGTGTTCGTAGTGAGTGTGAGTGTAAGGAGCTTGAGCATTGTGATGAACGTCTTTCATCTTATTATGGGTAATGGTCATTACTTCTGGCAACACTCTTCCAATGTAACACAATCCCTCTGAGTTTGGGGCATTCTATTGGCTCTGTGTGAAAATGCCATGGTTTGGTTATTCCATGTCACTTCCCAATTTCCCGGCTTTCGGGGATTGGAAATGTTAAAACAAACTAAGGACCTATCCACATGATATTGATGGAGCTTCAAACTAGGAGGCCTAGAAATATTAAATTTCTTGTCCACCGGTCTCCCACCCCTTAATTCAAGTACCTCATCTATTGTTAAAGGGTATGGTACTAGTCCTGACTTGCTCTGACCTTGAGGTACTTGTGAGCACACCCAGCATTCCGTTTGGTTTAAAACCTTACCCACTAATGAATGATAGTCACTCAATGGATGACGGTCCATGTTGATATTAAGGCTGGACTGACATCTCTGGATGCACCCATCCTCAACTATGTTTTCACACTTCCTACAGATACAATTCTCCTCAGCTAACAATCCTTCACAATGTCTCCTAGTGTCATGACTACCAGATCGTTTTCTGATACTCGCCTTTGCTCGGTGACTGTGTTGCTCTTGGAATTCTACTAATCCGTCCTTGTCATCAGAACCCATTCCAGATCCTTTCTCGACCTCTCTGGTACTCTCACCGAAATAGACTGTTCTGGTCAACAACAGGGTCAACAGGAAAACCCGGAACGCAGTCTCTTGGGGTAAGTCCATCTTGCAGGAGGAGAAAGAAAGAGTGGTAATGGGAGGTAGAGAAAATAATAGAAGAGAAAGAAAACTGGTACGATAACCGCCTCTAGTCTTGTTGTTCTCCTTGCTCAGATGTCGTCTCAACAGTGCTGCCTCTCAGTCTTCCCGAAACGGACACTCCAGTGATACGATATTCTTTCCGAATCAGCGACTTTTCTGTAGGGAGCATAAATCTTGCATTACCATTTGTTTAACTGTTGTGTGACATACCATCCGTAGAACATGAAAAAACAAAAAGAGAGAGAGAGAATAATAGAAAAGAGAAAAATTGTCAGATTTCCATTCACCATCAGGCTGTCACACCAACATATCTATCGGTATCTCTGCACAGTCTCCCCCACCAGTATTTCCACTCTCCACCCTCTGTGCATGGCCAGGCACAATGATGCTGGTAAGATATGCTGGGGTTGGGCAGACCTCTGAAAAGACCAAATAGTCATGTGACGTTTGAGCTGTAGTTCTGCTGGTGAACGTCAGAGATCAAGAGGAAACATTTAAAGATAAATTACAGAGTTTACCTGGCCGCCCCTGTATCTACAAGATATGATCTACCACCTATACTTCACTGGCTGCAGACTACAGGTGTGGCCCAAAATTTTTCCTATATGATCCCTGATTCCAATTACGTGTGTCATAACTTTGCTTGTGTTCTTGTCTAGGGGGTCTGACTTTATGTGTGCTGTTACAGTTGCTGGCATAATGCCCTTCCCTTTTACACAGATAACAAACTCTTGGCTTCCTCCATGTGCCAGGGGCCTGGGTTTTTTGTCGAGTTGATGCCTCTTCCAGTGCTTGGATGCTCATCACCATCAACCGCTCTCCCTGTGCTTCTTTGGTTCTTTGGATATTACGGTCATGCTCGATAGCGGACTCTCTTAATGCAGCCACCGAGATACCTCTCCAGTTAGGTTGAGTGGTTTGTACCCTGGTTCTCAACGTTTCTTTTAAACCTTCCATTTATACGGACACAGCTACCTCTCTATGATGCACATTATCCTTAATGTCTTCGATCCCAGTATATCTAGCCATTTCCTGCAGTGCTCGATGGAAATAGTCAGAAGCAGTTTCACCTTCTTTTTGTCTAATGGAGAAAATTTTATTCCACTTGACAACAGTTGGGAAATATATTCCTAATTGCAGATTGATTTGTCGTACATTCTCCTGAGTGTATTCCTCAGTGAGAGGTACCTCTGCGTCTAATTTACAATTAGTAATGAATTTTGCAGGGTCAATATTGGAGGGTAGACATACTCGTAGCACTGTTCGCCAATCTTTGTTTGTGGGTTCGGTGGCATTACATAATTCTTTAATAAACTTCTGGCATGCAACTAGATCTTTCCTGGGATCGGGAAATTCTGACATAATTGTCCTCAATTCTGCCCGGGACCAGGGACAATGCATAGCAATGTCCTTGACGGGAGTGACTCTCTGAGCATCAGTCCTCCCATTGGGGACTGCGATCACCCTGACAGGATTTAGTTCAATTACACCATTTTGTGTTGACTCTACAATGTGAGGTGCAATTGTCTGTGCATAATGTACAATACCGTACTTACCTGTGGACACGACCTCACCTGACCCTCACCTGACCCTCCGTTAGGGGGCTTTACTACTGCTCTTACCGATTGGGCCGTGCCCACCTGGGTGTCCTGTATGGTGGCTGCTAGAGAAAGTGCCGACATCGTGCTGGGCTCACTTTCTTGCTTGTAATCCTTGGAAGTTTAAAATGGGGTGCAACTTGCAGGGGTTAGAATTTATACATCTATCAGTTTTACTCTTATCGTCATTAATACATTAATTACGTTTACTCTTATTGTCATTAATACATTTATTAAGTGCACTATTATCGTCATATACCAGTATGCCATTCTCTGTAGCCATCATCTCTCCTGTAGTGTACGGTGCTTGTGCAGTTGCTATCAGTTTCCTGCTAGGGCGAGAACCAGTTGTGTAAGCTAGTTCCCTCTGCATATCACTTTCTTGTTGCCATAAATGTAAACAGTTTGTGTGTCTGATCCTCTGTTTTTGGGATTTTATCAGACAGATCCTAAGCCTTAGATTATGCAATACCTCTGAGTCAAAACTACCTATCCCAGGAAATGGTGCTTTATCCCCCACAGTCATTCGTGTCCATTCATCACAAAAGGTCTCAGTGTGGGGACCATACTTCCCCCACATTACTAACCGAGCTGACCCCCGGGGTCTGAACTCTGCAGTCTGAACCCTGACTGCTGAATGTCCCTGTTTTATGCACTTGGCTTCCATTGTGGACCTCTTTAACACAGAAAAACTTCCTAAAATGCACCAAACACAGTAGTCTACGGTGGAAATCCTTAAAGCTCTTCCACTGAACTTCTTCTGCTCCGAGTATCCCCGATCCGCCTTCTTTAGCAGACACGTGTAGCCGTTGCAGGCCCTACCTCTAGAGATTTTCCTGAGAAACCAGCGAAAATTCCCTAAACCTTTACTTTACACAAATCATGCTTGCATGTGCTTCCTACAACGCGTATGATGACAAGATTTACGCACAAATATGCAAAACCTCACATCACGTTGCGTCACGTGTTGCCCATAGAACCGTGCGGTCCAATCGTACCGCTTATAGACACTTGCTATCTATAAGTGGTAGGATCACTGGAGTCTCCCTACTGTGCTCCAAAACAGCCGGAGTGTAATATCACGAAAAACTTTATCACACTCCGTCGCACGTGTACACCTGGACTGTGCTCACCACGTTTTCACCTAGACCGTGCTTCACCAAGCTTCACCAAGTTTCACCAAGCTCACCAAGATCACCAAGCGGGGTTCAATACACTCAGCCCACACTATCATTCTATAGTTTTCTGATCAGAAAAATCCTTTCCTGTTAACTGATAGCTTTTCCCAGAGGTAATACAGAAAAAAAAGTTTTTTTAAACTAAATATTGGATACTGATCAATTTGTGCTATTATCGCGTGGCTACCATCTCGCCTAAACTGAAACAATGCTATTGTGTGATTTGTATTTAGTGGGCGTATCTGTACGCACGTTGCGTAAAATACGCCACGTGTGTAGACCTTTGTGTTGCGTACGCAGTCTCGCACGCTGTCCGAGACACGTGTACAAAGGCCGGATACGTCCGCAGCAATACAAATAACACGCTTCTATAAATGTAAACGATATTCAACTATAATCGCTTACCAACACCACACAGTATCTCCTGTATAAACCTTTATAACTAGGCCAGGCTGCGTGTGTGTTTTATATGTACTCCCTTAAATATTACTCTATACTTTTAACTAAATAGCAACAAATTTCTCAGCACGGGTCAAAATGCATCTAATAATCAATGCTAATGGCAACAAGCGAATAGATATGCAGGATACACAAATAAATACAGGTGTGTGTGTGTTACGTGTTTTGCGTGCGCAGTTGGCACCAAACAGAAATTTAACAGATTTAAAAAAAACAATAGCTTTACGTTCTTACCTTTCAGATCCCACCAGCATCCCTACAAACCATGCGGAGCAGACGCTTATCTAATCAGCATCAATGTATCCCCGACCACAAAAAGGGTAACAGGGGATACTACCTTCCCGCCCTTTGCTGATAGATAAAAGTCTGCCTTGTCCTGCTAGGCTGCGGATATGAGGAGAACCAGACGATGCCCCCAATTGATAATGTCAAATATTACCTTAAAACATAAAGCTATATACTATTACCGTGGAGCCGCTATGGCCGCTAGACTTATTACACACACTACGGACTAAGTACGCTATTTGCGCACTGAGTACCGTATGGATACGCACTTAGCATAGCAGACGCTAAGCCGTGGGCGCGACGCACGAGCGGCACATACGCTCATGGATTCACACTTCGTACCCAGCACGCTATTGGCGTACTGAGTACCGTACTGCTATGCTATTAGCGTAGCAGACGCTGCGCCGTGGACGTGAGACACGAGCGGCACGGACGCTCACAGAATGATATACAGTAAACCTTGTTAACAAAACAATGTATGGATGTGCTTATACTCTAAACCTTAGTAGTCAAATACTGCAACGATGGAACGCCTAAAAACCTTAACAATGCTTATGCTGTTATAGCGATTAAGACGCTAAGAAAGCCCTTTGCAGGAAAGTGAAAACACAACACCGGGTTTTGCTAAACCACAGGGCTCTAACACCGCAGTGGATTATTCAGAGAAAAAGGGGAAAACAGATACAAGTTATACACTACAAGCTAACAAGGAAATCTAACAGAATAACAGAGAATAATGATGGCTACAGAGAATATACATACGTGGGAAATCATTCGCAAGCGCGACCTGGATCCAGTCCTCAGCTATTCAGGTAGAAAGCCTTCAGAGTTTTGAGGCTGGCCAGGCAACAGTGGTCTTTTTTTTTTTTTCCAAACTCTTTTTATTATAATTTCACATCGTACAGAGTAGAAATGTATCATTTCGAGACATAGAAAATACAGGTAGCGTTGTATTACATATTATGCAGTATATAGAGTTATCCTGACAAACGGCAGGAAGTCATATAGTATTCAGTCTCATATCATATCAGGTTGAGATCAAAGCATATTTTCAAACTTTTCCTCACATAAAACCTTTATACCCTTCCAAAAGAGGGAACGTATATATAACTAGTGAAATCAGGGGATTTATATTATATTTTAATTACCAAAGCGGAGAAGACTTAAAAATAAACAGGAATAGATCAAATGTTGGTTCTCTCCTAGCAAAGGTATATCACCCTAGAAATCCTTAAACATAAACATAAAGCCTAAAATATATAAAAATAAAGTAACATGCAATGCCTGCCGTGGGACACGAGCCGTCGATCCATCCATAGAACAATCTCTCACATCGGGGGGGGGTCTATATTTTCAATCAACCCGGTAGACTGCAGAATATAGAAAGAAGCAGGGGAGGGATCCAGAGAAAAGGAAGAGGGTAAGTAGTTAGATGTTTAAGGGGTTAGGATGGTCAATAGTGTGGAGGAGATACCATGAGGTAGATTGGAAGCATTTTTCAATGGCTTGTTTAGTATGTAGGGGAAGTGTCAAAATGTAGGCGTCCCAGCACTGGAACAAGGCAGGGGTGAGTTTTTCCTTATGGATAGAGGCCTCCAGCCAGTCCATGGTGAACAGGAAAAATAGTCTAGAGGTCACCATCGAGAGATTGGGAGGTATATTGTGGATCCACTGTTGTAGGATTGCCTTCCTGCCGGCCGCTGATAATATCATGAGCTGTTTTTTGTTAGACCTAGGGATGTCTGGCTGGTCAGTCAAACATCCAAACAGTGCCCAGGAAATAGTACATCTAAAGGATATGCCTAAGGACGTAGTTCCATACTGATGTACCTCATGCCAAAACCGTGACACCAAAGCGCAGTCCCAGAAGCAATGGAAAAGATCGGCCTCATCTATTGAGCATTTAGTGCATTTAGTGTCTTCTGAAATACCCATTAAAAAACGGCGTTTAGGTGAGATATATGCTCTATGGAGCATTCTATAGGCCATCTCCTGATATGAGCTTGCAGCAACAGTGGTCTTTATATACACAACATACATTCACAATACAATGGTCCCTGTAATCTCATTGTTCATTGGACACAGAGATGTGTCTCTACATTACAGCAAAGGTCATAGGTGGATTTGAACAGGTGGGCTGTGTCTTTCCCCAACTGCTCTGGTGGGAGGTATCCTCAGGATTCCCGCCGCATGTGTAATTTACAGCAAATACAGTTAATGTTCATAATCTACTTCTGTACATAACTATACGCAGGAGCGAGCGATCCTTTCCTAACTAACACCAGAATGTTACCCTTAAAATACCATACAGCTGGATACTAGACACCACCTTTCTACCTTTATCTGACCCTTCCTATCATGCAAAGAGGAATCTCTCCGTCCAGGAACTGTTTAAACTAATCATACTCGCTGACATGGTCTAGGGGAATATTATCTACAAAATGCACTATTTGGGTTAAATATGCTACGTTCGAGTCGCACGCTACACGCTCACAAACTCCGCCATAAATACACATATCATGCGCAAGAGTCGCTAGAGCGTCTCTTACGCAACTTGCGGGTATGTGTACGCACGGGGGACCAGGTGCACGAGCAGCGTGCATGTGCATGATGGGTTAGTACAAGGGATATGCATCATGATATTTTTCGACTTTGACAACTTCTTGCCAGGGCAGACCACTGTGTCAGTGTGAACGGTACCGACCCGGGAATTTCCCGGGTCATTGGTGAACTGTGAACGGGGTGATCCTGAGCTGAGATGATCTGTGATGGTTTTAAAAACACAGGTTTTTTGCCGGGGCGGCAACGTGAACATGGTATCATTGTGTATTTTTCTCTGTGATTTTTAGTCACCATATACCTCTGGAACTCTCTGTGCTAATAAACTACACAGGGGGTTCTTGTCACATGTGCTGCTGTAAGTGTACTGGGTTGCCCTGAATTGAGCTTTCAGATATGCCAGCTACAAGGGGCAACGGAGCTGGGGCTGATCCCACAGTGCATGGTGGTGACGCTGCAGACACATTAGAGGAAAACATAGCAGCAGAGGGTTCAGGTTCTGGGGGTTCCCTACCCCCCAGTGGGACTGTAGCAACGGGGGCGCATAATGACCCACCTTAGGCTACTTTCTCCACGTTATTGAATACGCTGGTAACTAGACTACGCCCCCTATGGGACCTCCTGTGCCGGTGCAACTGCTTATGGTCCCTGCGGTTAATCAAATTATTCTTCAAATTACTGATGACCCAGAGCCTGATACTGCCCCCAAGAAACCGGACAGATTTAAACGTCACAAAGTGGTTAAACAAGTTTTACCTCACTCTGACCATTTAGTTGACATACGTCAGGAATCCTGGGAAAATCCAGGAAAGAAATTCACGCCTCACAAGAAGATGCTAGCTTGCTATCCCCTCGCAGCAGAACTAAGTAAAAATTGAGAGACACCCCCGCCAGTGGATTCGCAAGTGGCGGCTGGAGGTATCCTCAGCTCTGCCTGTTACTACCGTCACGTCTCTGAAAGAACCGACGGATAAGCGCGTGGAAGGTTGTTTAAAAGCGATTTACACCCTAGCAGGTGCTGCGCATCAGCTCACCATTGCAGCGACTTAGGCTGCAGAGGCTATTGAAGCGTGGGCTCAGGAGTTGGCAGCTGAGTTTCCTTCCAACATTTCTGATCATGCTAGCAATGTCTATCATATATTGTCACTGCTTCTCATTACATTAAGGAGGCGGCTTCTGATGCCGATATTCTGGCGGCCAAGGCTTCTACTACGTCCATTTTGGCTCGCCGGATTCTCTGGTTGCGGTCCTGGTCTGTAGATCTGGACTCTAAGAAAACCCTGAAGGTGCTCCCTTTTAAGGGAGACATTCTTTTTGGCGAAGACCTCAATAAGATAGTGGCTAACTTAGCCTCTGCTAAAACAGCTTGTCTACCTAGTACTGCTCCTTCGGTGCCAAAGGCTAAGAGTACTTCCTTTTGCTCCTTTCACCCTTCAGGGAAAGCAAAGGGTCAGGTGTACCCGAAACAGGCTCGCACTTCCAAACCCACTAAGCTCAAACCTAAACGGGCCTGGGCTGCCGGTCATCCTGCTTCCAAAACTGACAAACCTGCTGCATGACGGGGCGGGCCTCCCTCTGGGGGATCCCAGGGTTGGTGGCTGACTTTTAGGGTTTACCCAGGAATGGTTGAAGACAACTTCCGATGCCTGGGTACGGGAAGTAGTCACTCGAGGTTACGCCGTAGCCTTCAAGAATCGTCCCCCTCATCGATTTTGCCTGACAGACGTCCCTTCGGATCAGGTGAAGGCAAAAAAACTCTTCATTTGGTGGTACAGTCCCTCCTGGACACAGGAGTGGTAGTACAGGTGCCTCTATTCACCGCTGTTCCTAGTCCCGAAACCGAATGGGTCCTCTCGGCCCATTCTCAACCTCAAGTCCTTGAACAAATTTGTGAGGGTCTCCAAGTTTCGTATGGAAACTCTTCGCTCTATTGTTCTGGCCTTGGAACCTGGGGATTATATGGTCTCCCTGGACATACAGGATGCTTACCTGCAAATTCCCATTGCAGTGTCGCATCACCAGTACCTGAGGTTTGCGGTTGGCAACCTCCATTACCAATTTCGGTCGTTACCTTTTGGTTTGACCACGGCTCCGCGAGTCTTCACCAAGGTCATGGCGGTAATGATGGCTGTACTCCGCCGTCAAAGGGTCAGGAACCTGCCGTACCTGGACGACTTGTTGATCCTGGCGAATTCCCCAGAAATTCTCCTACGCCATTTGGATCTGACGCTCCAGTTTCTGCAAGCCCACGGGTGGCTCATTAACTGAAAGAAGTCTTCCCTGGTCCCTGCTCAGAGCATGGTGCACCTGGGGGCATTGTTAGACACAACCAGCGGTTGTTCTTGTATCAGGAGGTCCTGAAACTTCAGGACAGGATTCGATATTTCCTATCTCGTCCGCAAGTGTCGATACATTCGGCGACGCAAGTGCTAGGTCTCATGGTGTCTGCTTTCGACATTGTGGTGATAAAGATGGAAGCCATATTTGTTCATAGGACTCCATTTTATAATTGACATCTTACAAACTGTTTCAAATTGATTTTCAGCTTAGAACTGACGCAGGAAAGAGTGTAGACCTGTACTCTGTTTGAACTCATATTGTGAAGCTGTGACCTTTATCTAAGATAAACTCCTTGCACAAATATATTATCAGCAGCTAAATGTGAAGGCTGCAAAGGCATTTATCAGTTTGCGGTATAACAGGAATGGAAGCAGACCCAGACATATGTAGATTATGAGTTTAACAAAAGTCCACTGTTGTCACACGTAAAACCGCAAACTGGAATTATAGCGTTGCTAAGAAGATAGTTTATTAACCAATAGGATAAGAAAAGTATGTTAACCAATAGAATTAAAGAGATCATTAACCAATAGGATTATGTTTTGTGTAAGGAAGCTACGCCACTGTATGCAAATATGTACCTCTATATAATGTAATGTTTTCAGGAAATAAAGCAGTTCTGCACTATTATTCCTCACTGAATACACGTGTGGCTAGTTATTACAAAGGTTATTTTGTTGACTGGTCACTGGCTGCAGCCGTGTATGAACCTGATGCTGACTGACTGAATGCGTGCTTGAACTTGGTTAAGCAAAGGGTGCCCTTTCCTGGGTTCACCTTTATCATATGGAGGTTCCGAATCCGAGATCCCACATCACCTGTTGAACAGCGGACGACTGGGCGGACGGTTCCTGGACTGAGACTCAAAACCCATGCATGGTACGTAGAGATATTTCTCTGTAGACTCTCATTCCTTCTACCTGTCCACCCTGTTCCGCTGGGAGACAGAGATTCGGGATTGTGTGCGCAAACGTCACTCAGTAAACAGGTTTTTCTCATTTTCATTCTATCTCTTGCTTATATGTGCTTATATATGTTACAAAGGCGTATGAATCAATGAATGCAGTGTGAATTTATCCTGAGTATTTAGAGTGTGCATACATAATCAACTAACGGGTTATTAAACCAGATGGCGCTGCAGCCGCCGTCACTGGTGGTAGTGGCTCCCGGGACCCGTATACTTGAAGTGTATACCTCAAATAACAGGCGATTGGAGTGACGTAGTTAAAGCGTCCAATGAGTCTGGTCAGGTACTCTGGTGCGGTAGCGATCCTATCCGCAGACTTAAGTGACCCATATGAGGCACTTGAGGGCTGGACTACTGTCTTGTTTGTCTTATAAAGAAATTATACCGTAGATTAAGTCATTGTTGCAGCAGTATATATGTAAAATAGTATAGGGAGATTTTAGAAAAAAACTCAGAGTTATGAAACAGACATGTCCCCTTTGTAAGTGTGTAGTACTCTTAGTAAAGGCACACCACGATCAGACATTTTATTTACATTATATTTGTAGTCCAGGAGAATCTCCCCAATTTTCTGAACCTTGGGAAGAAGGATTTGACATTTTTGCACCAATTTGTTGCCATTTCATTCCTACAGTAAGAGACATTGGAAGGAAGTGGTCTGATATACTGTCTGAATTAAAAGATTCAGAGCAGTATATTGTACACAAAATAAGAGTCTAAATTGTACTCATAGTAGAATATCATTGCATCTGACTTGCATACCTTGTTTGTATTATAAAGTACGTCCTGTCGCTTTAAAAATTATAGCGTACAGAGTTAAGAAAAATCAGAAAGGGAAGTCATTTAAAACTTTCTTTTTCTCTTTCTTCTGTGAGTTGTAACCACAGACCACTATAAACAGTGAATGCAAGTTAAATGTCCTGTCAGGATTGTGTCTGCATAGCAATCATACATAAGTTAGGGGAGGGACATCCATTTATTTTAAAAGCAGTAGTATACTCTGTAGAAGAAGGTGTTTGGGAAAATAGAGAAAACACAGATGATGTACTCATATTGATGGGATGTCATTTCATTCCAAAAGATAGTGACATAGGTAAAAATTGGTTACAAATCACCTCCGTTCTGTGCAATTATCCTCACAGTTGTATCTCTGAGGATCCATTAGATCCAGGCTACTGATATTTCTCGGACTTTTTTCTTACTGGCCATAAGAATGGGAAATACAAATACTTATCCTTCGGATGAAGCACCTCGGAGTGCCATGGACATTATGAAGAATGTACATGGTGAGCAATGCTTGAAGGGTATGAGACGATTGTTTCAACGGGCAGAAGTGACTACTGATGGCATTCTAGACCCGGATAGGTTGAAACAAATTAGGGTAACCTATGGGAGATATGTGAAGGATAATAAACTGGAGCGTAGGCTTGAGTTGTGGATTGACACGACTGAATTACTTCAGTATGAAAAAGAGTTAGAAGAGGCAGACCAAATTCAGGAGCAACTGTCCCTAATAAGTTTGGATGACTGGGAAGATGTAGACACAACAAGACAGGACACAATGATACATAGAGGTCCCAAGAAAACCAAAGGGTATCCTTACTGGGCATGTCCAAAGTGTGGACATTGTAACCCACCAGACGACACAATATGCCCAGTTTGTCAGACACCCTGGTCTTACACATGTAAACCCTGTGAAGGACCAAATGTTAGAAAATCCGTTAGGTTTAGGAAATCTATCAGTGAATGGCTGCCATTACTTAAAAGTAAGAAACCTACAAAATATACTTGGAGATGCGGATGCCCTAAACTTATACATTGGCAAACCAGAGAGTGCACACTATGTAATGTCAAAAGACCAGGGGTGCGTCCTAAACAAACTGGATGTATGGTCTCCAGTCTGGCATCTGCACCTCCAGCATATATTGTACCCGACGGATCAGTCCCATATGGATTGTATCCAGTATGTACACAGGATTCAATCACACCTGCTGTAGCAGCTGCGCATGGCAATGAAGCGCAGGCAGAGCGGCGCAGAACCACAACATGGTACAAGCAATGGACAAATACACAACTGTTAACAATAGTCAAGGACATGCCAGATATTAAACTTCAACACATGGGGTTTCTTAGGCAGGTTAAAAGATTAAGAACAATTTATAATGCTACATGGCTAGATCTAGATGAAGTAACAAAAGCCTCTGCAGGAGATCTGATCGCAGGTCAAATAGAGCTAATGCAGCCTAACCCTCCAGGTGAAGCACTTGCTATACCTGCTGAAAATGATCGCAAAGCTTGTGCTTCTGGCCAGACGTGGATAGGAAAGTGTGAACTTTTCTGTAATCGCCTGGTAGAGAATGCACCAGCAGCACAAGAACACAGACAAAATAAAACAGAATCAGTACAGCAGTACTATGATATCATGCACAGACGGCATACTGATCAAGGCTTTAATATGACAGAGCCTAGAGACATTAGAGTATTCAAGACTGCCTTCCTTAATGGCCTATCCCCCGCCCTAAAGGAAGAATTGTATCGAAGCAGGCCAGAAGCAGGGACATTGGCTCTAGATGTGATGCTCACTATCTTGCGTGCCATTGAACATTATAATCAGGAAAAGGCTGACAAAAAGAAGTCAGCTCCACAGACTATAACTCTGGTCCAACAAGCACCAGGTAAATTCCAACAAGAGACCCACAAACAGGGCTCTGATAACAGATTCAGATCCACTGCTGACACAGCAAGGAGACTGGGTCTGTGTTTTGCCTGCAATAAAAAGGGTCATCTTAAAAAGGACTGTCGGAAATGGAAAAATCAGCAAGCCAATTTGCAAAAACCATTTCAGAGCAGCCACAATCCCCAAGACAAACACAAATCAGATTAGGAATACGGCCCCCGAGTGCCCACCTTTCCCTGTAGAGTATCTAAGGCAGGACCCCAATGTAATTTACCTCTAACTCTTGATGGAGGCCCAACCATCCAGTGTTCGGTGGACACCGGGGCAGCCAGGTCTGTAATAAGGAAAGACTTAGTGCCCAAAAATCTAATTTCAGTCGATCAAGTACCTGCTACAGGTTTACATGGTCAAACACAGTTCCTACAACAATCCAGACCAGTAAAAGTTTCTGGCCCAGAGGGTAAATCAGTTGTCACACAGTTTCTCATATCTGAAGACTGCCCAGTAAACTTAATAGGAGCAGATCTTTTATCTGCCCTAGAAGCCTGTATAATATTTAAAAATGGAACTGTGTCAATTTCAACTCATGCTTGTGACAACCAAAGAATTGCTTTTGATACGTACATGTTTGTCTCATCTCAAGAGTGTGATTCCCCGAGTACTTCGCTTCCTGAATTGCTTCAAACATTACCACAGGACCTGTGGTCAAGCAGCAAAGTAGATGTGGGTTTACTCCCAGTAACACCAGTGGCTATCAAATTGAAGCCCAATGTACAACCAGTTAAAATGAAACAGTATCCCCTAAACAGTGAACAGGTGGAGGCAATAGGAAAACAAATTGGGGATTATGTTAAGGCAGGGGTCCTTAAGACATGCAGGTCCCCTTGGAATACGCCTCTGTTTCCCATTAGGAAACGTTCCCAAGTAAATGATAAGCCCTCTTACAGGCTTATTCATGACCTAAGGGAGGTCAACAAGAGGATGATCATAGATAGTCCTATTGTTCCCAACCCGCACACACTTCTCAATCAGATTCCAACTAGTGCTACAGTATTCACTGTCCTCGATCTTGCTAACGCATTTTTCAGTGTGCCCATTACTGAGGATAGTCAGTTACTGCTAGCCTTTACTTTTAACGGACAACAGTACTGCTGGACAAGGTTGCCTCAGGGAGGAGCAGTAAGTCCCAGTGGATTTAGCGAGGCTATGGCATTTTTCCTTCAGGAATGGGCACCAGAAAATGCGTCCACAGTACTGATACAATATGTAGATGACCTACTTTTGTGTGCAGATGACAGACAGAAATGTGAACAGGATACATATTCCTTGTTATTATTTTTACACAAAAAGAATTGCAAGGTATCCAAGGACAAGTTACAGTACGCACAAGACAAAATACAATTTTTGGGTCATTGTATTTCTGCTAATGCTAAACACATTACTACAGAGAGGAGAAATGTAATTTCATCAGTTAAACCTCCTCAGACACTTAAACAACTCAGATCCTTTTTAGGACTGATCACTTATTGCAGAGAGTGGATTGTAGGCGCATCACAAAAACTACAAGTGTTATATGATGCCCTAAAGGGACAAAATGCACAAGGTGCATTACACATGACACAAGAACAGCTAGATGCTTTTTGTCAATTAAAAACAGACATAATATCAGCACCAGCACTGGGACTTCCTGATTATGCAAGGCCTTTCAATTTGTTTTGTTGTGAAATTTCAGGCCATGCGCAAGGAATATTAACGCAGGTACATTGTGACAAACAGCGACCTCTAGCGTATTATTCAGTACAGTTAGACCTAGTCATACGAGCAGCACCAACATGTGTCAAGTCAGTAGCAGCAGCAGCAGCTTTATTGTTAGACAAAGCTGCTGATATTGTTCTGGGTCATCCCTTAACTGTACAGGTGCCTCACTCAGTGACTGAAATTCTGAACCAAGCGCAGACTAAACATTTATCTGCTGCTAGACTAACCAAATATGAAGTAGCATTGCTTACACCATCCAATGTCACTATCAAACGTTATACTTCTTTGAACCCAGCTACATTATTGCCGCTGGTTTCAAAAGAGGGGAATGGTGCAAGTGATGATGAAATGACAGTGACAGGCACAGAAAACCAATCAAATTTTTCAATTTCTATACATGATCAAGAACATGATTGTATAGAGTTAATGAATCTTGAAACCGCAAGTACACCAGAAATACAGGAACATCCTCTACTAAATGCAGATTTACATTTATTTGTGGATGGCTCCAGGTACTATGTGGATGGGGAACCTCATACAGGTTTTGCAGTTACCACAGAGACAGACATCTTAATACAGGAACCCTTGCCATCAGGTAGTTCAGCTCAGGAGGCAGAACTTAGGGCACTGATTGCAGCCTGTATTTATGCTGAAGGTCAAACAGTTAACATTTATACAGACTCAAGGTACTGCTTTGGTATTGCCCATGACTATGCAGTTATCTGGAAGAGCAGAGATTTTATAGGTTCTTCAGGAAAACCAATAAAACATGCAGACTGTATTAGGGCATTATTTGCTGCCTTTCAATTGCCAAAGAAATTAGCAGTTATAAAGGTCAAAGCGCACACTAAAGAGGATACTGCAGAGGTCAGAGGAAACGCTCTAGCTGATCAGGCTGCAAAAGCTGCAGCAGTCCAGCCTCTGCCAGACACTCAGGTGATGTTAACTGTCACACCAGAGTCATTAGACTTACAGTTATTGTGCAAATTACAAGCACAGGCCTCAGGCAAGGAGAAAAAGGATTGGGAAAAATTAGGTGGGCGAATACACGGTGACAGATGGATGGTGGAGAACCGTATCTGTTTACCACGCTCACTTTACCCAGTCTTAGCACAAATATTGCATGGAAAAACTCACCAATCCAGAGATGCAATGGTGAGGATTTTAAACCAGCATTGGGTAGCACCAGGTTTCACACAAGCAGCACAGGCCTATGTTGCAGGGTGTGTAACTTGTGCTCTACACAACCCAGGAAAGGTTGTGAAGGTACCAGCAAAAAGTACCCCACAAACTTGCTACCCCTTTCAGAGATTACAAATAGACTTTATCCAGTTACCTAAATGTTCTGGGTATGAAAATGTACTTGTGTGCAAAGACCTATTCTCAAATTGGGTTGAAGCTTGGCCTTGTAGAGCAGCAAATGCCAGGACAGTTGCAAAGAAGCTAATGCAAGAAGTAATATGCAGGTTTGGAGTACCTGAAGTTATTGAAAGTGACAGAGGTACTCATTTTACAGGAGAGATATTGGGCAAAATTTTATCTGATTTAGGGGTTACCCAGGCCTTTCACATGGCTTATCATCGCCAAAGAAGTGGTCACGTGGAACGCACGAACTATACCCTAAAATTAAAATTACAGAAATTAGTGGCAGAAACAAGTAAAACGTGGTTAGAATGCTTGCCCATAGCCCTTTTCTCAGTCAGAAATACTCCTAGTGGAAAGCATGGGTTAACACCGTATGAAATCCTTTTTGGTACTGCAGCTAGGACAGGCTGTTATTTTCCTCGACAATTGCAACATGAGCATGGTGACTTAGCTCAGTATATAATACATATACAACAACAACTAACCAAAATGCACGACAAAGTTTTTGGTTCTATTCCAGATCCTAATAAGTCACAGGAAACGCATGAACTGAAGCCAGGTGATTGGGTGGTCACTAAGAAACACGTAAGAAAGTCTCTAGAACCCAGATTTGAAGGTCCATTCCAAGTCCTGTTGACGACAGCCACGTCGGTCAAATTGTGTGGAAGGGATTCGTGGGTACATGCATCACATTGCAAGAAAGTGACAAAGGAAGTATTATCCAATCACGATACACAATCAGAATGTACAGATATCATCTCATAAGTGCCAGACCAGACATGGGTCTGTGGGCATGTATAATGTGTTATTCAGTTCTTATTGTTGGCATGGTTATCCAATTATGGTCATTAATACTCGATCCATACTATTATGAGGAGTCACGTGACAGGGCCATGGATGGTAAC
Source organism: Pseudophryne corroboree (assembly GCF_028390025.1). NCBI lineage: Eukaryota > Metazoa > Chordata > Amphibia > Anura > Myobatrachidae > Pseudophryne > Pseudophryne corroboree. The sequence continues at coordinate 637,744,789 of NC_086449.1, forward strand.
CATACCAAGGGTAATGACACAAAGGGAAATATAAATGAATCAGGAATCCTCCCTATTTTAACAGAAATGTCTACTGTTATGACTTCACCAAATACTCCAGTAAATGCATATAAACCTAGAAGACGCAGATCAGTAGATACAATAAGGAACAACTGTAAGAAAATGACAGCAGTAGAAGAGTGTATTTGTAGGTATTGCGGGCCTAATTCAGAGGCAACATGCGAAGAGTGGTGCAAGGGTGACCCCTCGCACACGGTACATACACACCCTCTCGATACCTACCATACATTACTGGGTAAAGGTGCAAACCTTACAGATTGTTGGATTTGCAGTCATGTCCCAAGAGGACAAGGAAATGTAGGATTTGTCCCAGTGCCCGTCACATATGACATGGTCAAAAATCGTGGTTGTGGAAAACACACTGCACCCCCTTATGATATGACCAAAGCTCCAGCTTTCATAGTAAAAAGTTATCATTTTACTAAAGAACAACAGGTAGTGTGTATAAATAAATCTGTAGGAGAAGAAACAGCCAAACGATGGGCAGGATGGGAACCTGATGAAGGGACTGATCTTACTGGAATAAAATTCTTGGGGGCCACCACAGGCTGTACACACATATTAGATATAGATAATCCAAAATACTTTTGGGCCATAATAGCAAAAATGGTAGGGGTAAATGCCTCTGAAGCATGGGACCGATTTCAGGAAAGGATAATAGGAGAGGAATATCCTTGTGACCTCTTGAACGAAGCAATAATATATGCATTGTGGGATGAGCCATACACTTTACCTAGTGGGATCTATTACATCTGTGGTAGACGGGCTTATAAATGGTTATCGTACAATGCTTTTGGAATATGTTTTATAGGTACACTCATTCCTGATGTAGTTACATTAGATCATGAGAATATGAAAGAACAACTTACATCCGAGGTAACACCCCCAGGCCAAAAGTTGACCAAACGTGAAGTCAAGACAATAAGCAAGAAATATAAGCATCTCTTTACCCTAAGTACAGGTTACAAACTAGGATTGGGTTTTGGAAACATAATTACATTTGGCACGTGGGGATCCACTGCAAATCAGAAAATGATCCAGGCCTTGGGGGATATAATTGATAATATCACTGAAATATATGATAGTACCTTTAGGTATATTGGACATGAGCTCCAATCGGTCCGAACAGAACTTATTCAGCACCGCATGATTCTTGATTACCTTACAGCAGCTTCTGCAGGCTATTGTGTCACATTACAAACTGTATATGGAGTTAAGTGTTGTACTTATATAACTAATGATACTAACCCAGAAGATATTATTGATGAAAAGATGAATGAAGTAATACAGTTGAAAAATCAGTTCGCTATTGACTATAACTACACCAGTGTAATTCCAGACTCATACTTTTCTTGGCTTTCATGGTTAAATCCAAACAACTGGTTCCAGGGCATAGGAGGATGGATAGCAGGAATATTGTCCATTAGTGCCAAAATGCTTGCTTTGCTATTAGTAATCTATATTGTTGTAAAGATTATTATGTGGATAATACAAAAGATGCTTACACAAAGATCTTTTTCTGTCCGAGGTGTTTCTGAAACTGGAAAATCACAACCGATTTATCTGGAACTTCTGGGAGACACCACCATATACAACTCCACTTCATTCTACTGTGATACCTGCCACACCAGATACACAGACGCTTCCAGCTGTCCCTATTGCTATGATGATGTGATCTAAAGGAACATTGCTGTCACAATATGAAGTTATAAACATTTTCAAGGACTATGAACATAATAATCTCATCTTGAGAAACCGCTTCTCTTTTGTGAACTTTCTCTTGTGGTTAGGAATAAGAGGATAGGGAACATTGGTTCTACCCGAGCATAGGGATGTTGAATGGACTAGCCCATGCCTGGAGTGCCCTTATGGTACACCAGTCGTGAAAGTAGGTGTCCCTATAGAATCAATGACCAGGTAAAGGAAGGGTAAAATAAAATTAGAATCAAAGAGGGGAAGTTGATAAAGATGGAAGCCATATTTGTTCATAGGACTCCATTTTATAATTGACATCTTACAAACTGTTTCAAATTGATTTTCAGCTTAGAACTGACGCAGGAAAGAGTGTAGACCTGTACTCTGTTTGAACTCATATTGTGAAGCTGTGACCTTTATCTAAGATAAACTCCTTGCACAAATATATTATCAGCAGCTAAATGTGAAGGCTGCAAAGGCATTTATCAGTTTGCGGTATAACAGGAACGGAAGCAGACCCAGACATATGTAGATTATGAGTTTAACAAAAGTCCACTGTTGTCACACGTAAAACCGCAAACTGGAATTATAGCGTTGCTAAGAAGATAGTTTATTAACCAATAGGATAAGAAAAGTATGTTAACCAATAGATTTAAAGAGATCATTAACCAATAGGATTATGTTTTGTGTAAGGAAGCTACGCCACTGTATGCAAATATGTACCTCTATATAATGTAATGTTTTCAGGAAATAAAGCAGCTCTGCACTATTATTCCTCACTGAATACACGTGTGGCTAGTTATTACAAAGGTTATTTTGTTGACTGGTCACTGGCTGCAGCCGTGTATGAACCTGATGCTGACTGACTGAATGCGTGCTTGAACTTGGTTAAGCAAAGGGTGCCCTTTCCTGGATTCACCTTTATCAGTGGCGTACGCTCAATTACATTCCCGCCCTCTACAGAAATTGATTCTTGCCAAGTGGGACGGCCTGCCTCACCGGATCAGGTCTCACGTGATCTCCTTGTCTACGTAGGTCCGTCTGTCACTGAGCTGGTGGCTTCAGGACCAACGATTGAGAAGGGGTCGTCCCTTCTGGATCTCCAGCTGGATCCTCCTGACGATGGATGCCAGTCTGAGAGGTTGGGGCGCGGTGATGGACCTTCAGGGTCGATGGACCAAGGAGGAGTCTCTACTCCCCATAAACATTCTGGAACTGCGAGCAGTGTTCAATGCTCTGAACTTGGCCCAGCATTTAATACCGAAAAGACCTGCTCAAGTACAATCGGACAACGCCACCACGGTGGCGTACATAAATCATCAAGGCGGCACTGTTCATTCCGGGGGTCCTAAACTGGGAAGCGGACTTCCTCAGTCATCAGGACGTACACGCTGGAGAGTGGAGCCTCCATCCAGAAGTATTTCAACTCCTAGTGGACAAGTGGGGCCTTCCAGATGTGGACCTGATGTTGTCTCGACACAATCATAAGGTTCCGGTTTTTGGAGCCAGGACAAGGGATACTCAAGCAGTGTTTGTGGACGCACTGGCAATTCCATGGAACTTTCGGCTGCCCTACGTGTTCCCTCCTGTGTCACTCCTGCCCAGAGTACTAAGGAAATTCAAGCAAGAAGGAGGAATCCTACTTCTGATCACTCCAGCATGGCCCAGACGGCACTGGTTCTCAGACCTTCAGGGTCTATCGTTCGAGCGTCCTCTTCTGCTTCCACAATGACCAGACCTCCTCGTTCAGGACCCTTGTGTCTAACAGGATCTGGCTCTGCTGGCTTTGATGGCGTGGCTCTTGAAGCTTCCGTCTTGAGGGCCAAAGGATTCAAGGTCATTCAAACTATGTTGAAGGCCCGGAAACCGGCTTCTGCTCGGATTTATCATAGGGTCTGGAATTCTTACTTTGCTTGGTGCACCACTAATAATTATGACGCTTACAAGTTTAGTACTGCCAAACTTTTGGCCTTTCTACAACAGTGCCTGGACTTGGGCCTTCATCTGGCCTCCATTAAGGTTCATATTTCTGCCTTGTCGGTTTGGTTCCAGAGAAAAATTGCAACTTTACCTGATGTTCATACGTTCACTCAGGGTGTGTTGTGGATTCAACCTCCTTATGTCCCGCCTGTGGCTCCTTGGGACTTGTCGGTGATTCTAGAGGCGTTGCAAGAGTCTCCGTTTGAACTCCTTGAATCTGCAGACCTTACGTGCGTTTCTCTTAAGGTATTGTTTCTGCTGGCTATTGCTTCTGGTAGACGGGTGTCGGATCTGGGTGCCCTGTCTTGTAGGTCCCCATATCTGATTTTTCACCGTGACCGGGCAGTTCTTAGAACATGTCCCGGGTACTTAGCTAAGGTGGTGTCTTCTTTCCACCTTAATCAGGAGATCGTGGTTCCGGCCTTTGCCTCTCCTGACTTGTCTTCCAAAGAGCGGTCTTTGGATGTGGTACGGGCTCTCCATATCTATGTGAAGAGAAATGCATCCCTTCGGAAGTCTGATTCTCTCTTTGTACTGTTTGGTTTTCACAAACGTGGCTGGCCTGCTCACAAGCAGACCCTGGCCAGATGGATTAGAATGGTGATTGCACATGCTTGTGTACAGGCTGGCCTTCCAGCTCCTGCTACCATCAAGGCCCATTCTACTCGGTCTGTTTGACCTTCTTGGGCGGCCCGCCGTGGTGCGTCCCTTGAACAATTGTGCAAGGTGGCTACGTGGTCCTCAGTGAACACGTTCATAAGGTTCTATGCCTTAGATACTTCAGCCTCTCAGGCTGCTTCCTTTGGACGCCGGGTTCTTGTGCCCGCTACAGTGCGTCCCCTCCCATGAGGAACTGCTTTAGGACATCCCCAATGTCATTCCCTGTGGAGCCCAGTGTATCCTGCAGCCAGGGCCGGTGCAAGGTTTCTCGGCACCCTAGGCAAAACTTCTGCCTTCTGCCCCTTCCCCCAACCCACCCTTCAGATGAAAGGCATGCTGCTCTCACCCCTCCCCCCTACTCTGTTAAATGTCTGCTGTTCTATCCCCCCAAAATCTGTGTGCATGCTGCTGCTCATCCCCCCAGACTGTGTGCATGCCTGCTCCTTATCTCCTCCCCCCCTTCACCCCCTCACCACACCGCTGCTCTCGCTCTCTTTCCTTATCAATGCAGAGAATGCACTGTGCAGCCACCTTACCTGCAGGCTGCAGTGCAGAGTTGGAACTGAGTAGTCTGTGAAAGAGCCTGGAATGAAGAGCAGTGCTCCATGTCACCCCCAGCCAGGACTCCAGGAGCTGTCAAAGTTACTGCCTGTGCCGGGTGGAGGTGGAGCTGGAGGCTGCAATACGGGAGCTTAGCAGCCACGGCTACTGTAAGATACGCATTCTGGGGGATTGCAGTTGCTGTGAAAGGTAGGACTATGCTACCTTTTTTAGGCAGCTGCAGCAGGCCGCCCCCTCAGGTCCCGGCGCCCCTAGGCAGCTGCCTAAAGCTGCCTAGTGGAAGCTCCGGCCCTGCCTGCAGCAGAAAATGAGATTTATGGTAAGAACTTACCGTTGTTAAATCTCTTTCTGCGAGGTACACTGGGCTCCACAGGGCACCCACCCTGACGCACTGAGCTTCTTTGGGTTGGTATGGCATTAGCCACTGATACTTTCTCCTGTCGTGAGAATGTGGTGTATGTGGCTACTAACGGTTTTCGTCTCTTTTACCTGCTACTGCATTGAACTGGTTAACAAAGACTGAGCTCCTGTGCATGGAGGCGGGGTTATAGGGGAGGTGGCACTATGCATTCTGGGAAGAAGGTCAAAGCTTTTAGCCTGTTGGTGCCTCGGATCAAGATCCTACTCTACACCCCAATGTAATTCCCTGTGGAGCCCAGTGTACCTCGCAGAAAGAGATTTAACAATGGTAAGTTCTTACCATAAATCTTGTTTTTTTCTCTTTCTCATTGTGGTTGTGCACATGCCACAAAGTGATCTTGAGGATAGGACAGCATTGGATAAAACAAAATTTCACAGCAACTGGGAGAATGTCGCTACTTAACAGCCACCTGCAGCTGCATCTGACACCTGGAGAACAACAGTGAGCACTGTTTGGATGGGACTGTGTGCTCCTAATTACAGCCATTATTCTCCACCTCCTATACCCCACGATACTGGGGGCATATTTATCACCATGTGCCATTTTTTATGTGGATGTGAAGTGGTAATTGTGCCCCAACTCGCAATGCAAACATGAATATTATAATATTAGCATTTACTAATGTTGGGGCATTAGGACAGAGCTACTGAGAAAGCCCTCACCTGTTGAAGGGTTAGAAGCAAAGCGATAGCTGTGGCTATCACTTTATATCCAGGTACAGACCTTGTGAGCATAATGTGCAGGACAGATCTCTGAAAGTAAACACAATGCAGTGGCCCATAGGCCACAATGTCCTAACGTGATCTGATGACGGCGCAAGATACAAGCTCTGACCTCTGCACTCCCAGAATGCTGCCCGGTACTGCCTCCTCCCTGCCCCCAAATGGCAGCAGGCTGTCAATTAACCTGTGGCTTAGGGGCACCGCACTTAACGACGCAGGATCCGTTCTGCACGAGCAGAATGGATCATGCGCATGCATAGTCCCCCCACCATCGGAGTAGTATGCCTACCATCCGGTTTGCGTACAACTCAGAAGCAGGCCCATAGTTGGATGGGCTGAGAATCTCTTTTGTAGGCCTGAGGACAGCCCTGTCTTTACTAGTGATGAGCGGGTTCGGTTTCTCGGAAACCGAACCCCCCCGAACTTCACGCTTTTTACACGGGTCCGAGGCAGACTCGGATCTTCCCGCCTTGCTCGGCTAACCCGAGCGCGCCCGAACGTCATCATCCCGCTGTCGGATTCTCGCGAGGCACGTATTCTATCGTGAGACTCGGATTCTATATAAGGAGCCGCGCGTCGCCGCCATTTTCACACGTGCATTGAGATTGATAGGGAGAGGACGTGGCTGGCGTCCTCTCCGTTTAGAATAGAAATAGATAGTGAGAGTGAGACACTTGATTTACTGGAGCTTAGGAGTACTCAGAGAGTGCAGAGTTTACTAGTGACTGACCAGTGACCACCAGTGCAGTTTTATTATTATTTAATATAATCCGTTCTCTGCCTGAAAAAAAACGATACACAGTGACACAGTATACCATATCTGTGCTCAGCCTCAGTGTGCTGCATCATCTATGTATATCTGACTGTGCTGAGTGCTCACTGCTCACACAGCTTAATTGTGGGGGAGACTGGGGAGCAGTTATAGCAGGAGTACATATATTTAACAGTGCACACTTTTGCTGCCAGAGTGCCACTGCCAGTGTGACTGACCAGTGACCAGTGACCACCAGTATATTGTGATTGTCTGCCTGAAAAAGTTAAACACTCGTCGTGTGGTGTTTTTATTCTATAAACGCATTCTGCTGACAATGTCCAGCAGGTCCGTCATTATATAATATATACCTGTCCTACAGTAGTGATATATATATATTTTTTATATCATTATCATCCAGTCTATACTAGCAGCAGACGCAGTACGGTAGTCCACGGCTGTAGCTACCTCTGTGTCGGCAGTCGCTCGTCCATAATTGTATACCTACCTGTGGTGTTTCTTTTTTCTTCTATCTTCTTCATACTAGTAGTTAACTTTAGGAGTCTGCAGTGCTGACAGTGTCCAGCAGGTCCGTCATTATATAATATATACCTGTCCGGCTGCAGTAGTGATATATATATATTTTTTATATCATTATCATCCAGTCTATATTAGCAGCAGACGCAGTACGGTAGTCCACGGCTGTAGCTACCTCTGTGTCGGCAGTCGCTCGTCCATCCATAATTGTATACCACCTACCTGTTGTGTTTTTTTTCTTTTCTATCTTCTTGATACTAGTAGCTTACTTTAGGAGTCTGCAGTGCTGACAGTGTCCAGCAGGTCCGTCATTATATAATATATACCTGTCCGGCTGCAGTAGTGATATATATATATTTTTTATATCATTATCATCCAGTCTATATTAGCAGCAGACGCAGTACGGTAGTCCACGGCTGTAGCTACCTCTGTGTCGGCAGTCGCTCGTCCATCCATAATTGTATACCACCTACCTGTTGTGTTTTTTTTTTCTATCTTCTTGATACTAGTAGCTTACTTTAGGAGTCTGCAGTGCTGACAGTGTCCAGCAGGTCCGTCATTATATAATATATACCTGTCCGGCTGCAGTAGTGATATATATATATATTTTTTATATCATTATCATCCAGTCTATATTAGCAGCAGACGCAGTACGGTAGTCCACGGCTGTAGCTACCTCTGTGTCGGCAGTCGCTCGTCCATCCATAATTGTATACCACCTACCTGTGGTGCTTTTTTTCTTTCTATCTTCTTGATACTAGTAGCTTACTTTAGGAGTCTGCAGTGCTGACAGTGTCCAGCAGGTCCGTCATTATATAATATATACCTGTCCGGCTGCAGTAGTGATATATATATATATTTTATATCATTATCATCCAGTCTATATTAGCAGCAGACGCAGTACGGTAGTCCACGGCTGTAGCTACCTCTGTGTCGGCAGTCGCTCGTCCATCCATAATTGTATACCACCTACCTGTGGTGTTTTTTTTTTCTATCTTCTTGATACTAGTAGCTTACTTTAGGAGTCTGCAGTGCTGACAGTGTCCAGCAGGTCCGTCATTATATAATATATACCTGTCCGGCTGCAGTAGTGATATATACATATTTTTTATATCATTATCATCCAGTCTATATTAGCAGCAGACGCAGTACGGTAGTCCACGACTGTAGCTACCTCTGTGTCGGCAGTCGCTCGTCCATCCATAATTGTATACCACCTACCTGTTGTGGGTTTTTTTCTTCTATCTTCTTGATACTAGTAGCTTACTTTAGGAGTCTGCAGTGCTGACAGTGTCCAGCAGGTCCGTCATTATATAATATATACCTGTCCGGCTGCAGTAGTGATATATATATATTTTTTATATCATTATCATCCAGTCTATATTAGCAGCAGACGCAGTACGGTAGTCCACGGCTGTAGCTACCTCTGTGTCGGCAGTCGCTCGTCCATCCATAATTGTATACCACCTACCTGTTGTGGTTTTTTTTTTCTATCTTCTTGATACTAGTAGCTTACTTTAGGAGTCTGCAGTGCTGACAGTGTCCAGCAGGTCCGTCATTATATAATATATACCTGTTCGGCTGCAGTAGTGATATATATATATTTTTTTTATATCATTATCATCCAGTCTATATTAGCAGCAGACGCAGTACGGTAGTCCACGGCTGTAGCTACCTCTGTGTCGGCAGTCGCTCGTCCATAATTGTATACCTACCTGTGGTGTTTTTTTTTTTTCTATCTTCTTCATACTAGTAGTTAACTTTAGGAGTCTGCAGTGCTGACAGTGTCCAGCAGGTCCGTCATTATATAATATATACCTGTCCGGCTGCAGTAGTGATATATATATATTTTTTATATCATTATCATACAGTCTATATTAGCAGCAGACGCAGTACGGTAGTCCACGGCTGTAGCTACCTCTGTGTCGGCAGTCGCTCGTCCATCCATAATTGTATACCACCTACCTGTTGTGTTTTTTTTTCTATCTTCTTGATACTAGTAGCTTACTTTAGGAGTCTGCAGTGCTGACAGTGTCCAGCAGGTCCGTCATTATATAATATATACCTGTCCGGCTGCAGTAGTGATATATATATATTTTTTATATCATTATCATCCAGTCTATATTAGCAGCAGACGCAGTACGGTAGTCCACGGCTGTAGCTACCTCTGTGTCGGCAGTCGCTCGTCCATCCATAATTGTATACCACCTACCTGTTGTGGTTTTTTTTTTTCTATCTTCTTGATACTAGTAGCTTACTTTAGGAGTCTGCAGTGCTGACAGTGTCCAGCAGGTCCGTCATTATATAATATATACCTGTCCGGCTGCAGTAGTGATATATATATATTTTTTTTATATCATTATCATCCAGTCTATATTAGCAGCAGACGCAGTACGGTAGTCCACGGCTGTAGCTACCTCTGTGTCGGCAGTCGCTCGTCCATCCATAATTGTATACCACCTACCTGTGGTGTTTTTTTTCTTTCTATCTTCTTGATACTAGTAGCTTACTTTAGGAGTCTGCAGTGCTGACAGTGTCCAGCAGGTCCGTCATTATATAATATATACCTGTCCGGCTGCAGTAGTGATATATATATATTTTTTATATAATTATCATCCAGTCTATATTAGCAGCAGACGCAGTACGGTAGTCCACGGCTGTAGCTACCTCTGTGTCGGCAGTCGCTCGTCCATAATTGTATACCTACCTGTGGTGTTTTTTTTTTTTTCTATCTTCTTCATACTAGTAGTTAACTTTAGGAGTCTGCAGTGCTGACAGTGTCCAGCAGGTCCGTCATTATATAATATATACCTGTCCGGCTGCAGTAGTGATATATATATATTTTTTATATCATTATCATCCAGTCTATATTAGCAGCAGACGCAGTACGGTAGTCCACGGCTGTAGCTACCTCTGTGTCGGCAGTCGCTCGTCCATCCATAATTGTATACCACCTACCTGTTGTGTTTTTTTTTCTATCTTCTTGATACTAGTAGCTTACTTTAGGAGTCTGCAGTGCTGACAGTGTCCAGCAGGTCCGTCATTATATAATATATACCTGTCCGGCTGCAGTAGTGATATATATATATTTTTTATATCATTATCATCCAGTCTATATTAGTAGCAGACGCAGTACGGTAGTCCACGGCTGTAGCTACCTCTGTGTCGTCAGTCGCTCGTCCATCCATAATTGTATACCACCTACCTGTTGTGGTTTTTTTTTTTCTATCTTCTTGATACTAGTAGCTTACTTTAGGAGTCTGCAGTGCTGACAGTGTCCAGCAGGTCCGTCATTATATAATATATACCTGTCCGGCTGCAGTAGTGATATATATATATATTTTTTATATCATTATCATCCAGTCTATATTAGCAGCAGACGCAGTACGGTAGTCCACGGCTGTAGCTACCTCTGTGTCGGCAGTCGCTCGTCCATCCATAATTGTATACCACCTACCTGTGGTGTTTTTTTTCTTTCTATCTTCTTGATACTAGTAGCTTACTTTAGGAGTCTGCAGTGCTGACAGTGTCCAGCAGGTCCGTCATTATATAATATATACCTGTCCGGCTGCAGTAGTGATATATATATATATTTTTTATATCATTATCATCCAGTCTATATTAGCAGCAGGCGCAGTACGGTAGTCCACGGCTGTAGCTACCTCTGTGTCGGCAGTCGCTCGTCCATCCATAATTGTATACCACCTACCTGTGGTGTTTTTTTTTTTCTATCTTCTTGATACTAGTAGCTTACTTTAGGAGTCTGCAGTGCTGACAGTGTCCAGCAGGTCCGTCATTATATAATATATACCTGTCCGGCTGCAGTAGTGATATATATATATTTTTTATATCATTATCATCCAGTCTATATTAGCAGCAGACGCAGTACGGTAGTCCACGGCTGTAGCTACCTCTGTGTTGGCAGTCGCTCGTCCATCCATAATTGTATACCACCTACCTGTGGTGTTTTTTTTCTTTCTATCTTCTTGATACTAGTAGCTTACTTTAGGAGTCTGCAGTGCTGACAGTGTCCAGCAGGTCCGTCATTATATAATATATACCTGTCCGGCTGCAGTAGTGATATATATATATTTTTTATATCATTATCATCCAGTCTATATTAGCAGCAGACGCAGTACGGTAGTCCACGGCTGTAGCTACCTCTGTGTCGGCAGTCGCTCGTCCATCCATAAGTATACTAGTATCCATCCATCTCCATTGTTTACCTGAGGTGCCTTTTAGTTGTGCCTATTAAAATATGGAGAACAAAAATGTTGAGGTTCCAAAAATAGGGAAAGATCAAGATCGACTTCCACCTCGTGCTGAAGCTGTTGCCACTAGTCATGGCCGAGACGATGAAATGCCATCAAAGTCGTCTGCCAAGGCCGATGCTCAATGTCATAGTACAGAGCATGTAAAATCCAAAACACCAAATATCAGTAAAAAAAGGACTCAAAAATCTAAAATAAAATTGTCGGAGGAGAAGCGTAAACTTGCCAATATGCCATTTACCACACGGAGTGGCAAGGAACGGCTGAGGCCCTGGCCTATGTTCATGGCTAGTGGTTCAGCTTCACATGAGGATGGAAGCACTCAGCCTCTCGCTAGAAAAATGAAAAGACTCAAGCTGGCAAAAGCACAGCAAAGAACTGTGCGTTTTTCGAAATCACAAATCCACAAGGAGAGTCCAATTGTGTCGTTTGCAATGCCTGACCTTCCCAACACTGGACGTGAAGAGCATGCGCCTTCCACCATTTGCACGCCCCCTGCAAGTGCTGGAAGGAGCACCCGCAGTCCAGTTCCTGATAGTCAAATTGAAGATGTCAGTGTTGAAGTACACCAGGATGAGGAGGATATGGGTGTTGCTGGCGCTGGGGAGGAAATTGACCAGGAGGATTCTGATGGTGAGGTGGTTTGTTTAAGTCAGGCACCCGGGGAGACACCTGTTGTCCGTGGGAGGAATAGGGCCATTGACATGCCTGGTGAAAATACCAAAAAAAATCAGCTCTTCGGTGTGGAAGTATTTCAACAGAAATGCGGACAACATTTGTCAAGCCGTGTGTTGCCTTTGTCAAGCTGTAATAAGTAGGGGTAAGGACGTTAACCACCTCGGAACATCCTCCCTTATACGTCACCTGCAGCGCATTCATCATAAGTCAGTGACAAGTTCAAAAACTTTGGGTGACAGCGGAAGCAGTCCACTGACCAGTAAATCCCTTCCTCTTGTAACCAAGCTCACGCAAACCACCCCACCAACTCCCTCAGTGTCAATTTCCTCCTTCCCCAGGAATGCCAATAGTCCTGCAGGCCATGTCACTGGCAATTCTGACGAGTCCTCTCCTGCCTGGGATTCCTCCGATGCATCCTTGCGTGTAACGCCTACTGCTGCTGGCGCTGCTGTTGTTGCTGCTGGGAGTCGATGGTCATCCCAGAGGGGAAGTCGTACTCGTAAGACCACTTTTACTACTTCCACCAAGCAATTGACTGTCCAACAGTCCTTTGCGAGGAAGATGAAATATCACAGCAGTCATCCTGCTGCAAAGCGGATAACTGAGGCCTTGGCATCCTGGGCGGTGAGAAACGTGGTTCCGGTATCCATCATTACTGCAGAGCCAACTAGAGACTTGTTGGAGGTACTGTGTCCCCGGTACCAAATACCATCTAGGTTCCATTTCTCTAGGCAGGCGATACCGAAAATGTACACAGACCTCAGAAAAAGACTCACCAGTGTCCTAAAAAATGCAGTTGTACCCCATGTCCACTTAACCACGGACATGTGGACAAGTGGAGCAGGGCAGGCTCAGGACTATATGACTGTGACCGCCCACTGGGTAGATGTATGGACTCCCGCCGCAAGAACAGCAGCGGCGGCACCAGTAGCAGCATCTCGCAAACACCAACTCTTTCCTTGGCAGGCTACGCTTTGTATCACCGCTTTCCAGAATACGCACACAGCTAAAAACCTCTTACGGCAACTGAGGAAGATCATCGCAGAATGGCTTACCCCAATTGGACTCTCCTGTGGATTTGTGGCATCGGACAACGCCAGCAATATTGTGTGTGCATTAAATCTGGGCAAATTCCAGCACGTCCCATGTTTTGCACATACCTTGAATTTGGTGGTGCAGAATTATTTAAAAAACGAGAGGGGCGTGCAAAAGATGCTGTCGGTGGCCAGAAGAATTGCGGGACACTTTCGGCGTACAGGCACCACGTACAGAAGACTGGAGCACCACCAAAAACGCCTGAACCTGCCCTGCCATCATCTGAAGCAAGAAGTGGTAACGAGGTGGAATTCAACCCTCTATATGCTTCAGAGGTTGGAGGAGCAGCAAAAGGCCATTCAAGCCTATACAACTGAGCACGATATAGGAGGTGGAATGCACCTGTCTCAAGCGCAGTGGAGAATGATTTCAACGTTGTGCAAGGTTCTGCAACCTTTTGAACTTGCCACACGTGAAGTCAGTTCAGACACTGCCAGCCTGAGTCAGGTCATTCCCCTCATCAGGCTTTTGCAGAAGAAGCTGGAGACATTGAAGGAGGAGCTAACACAGAGCGATTCCGCTAGGCATGTGGGACTTGTGGATGGAGCCCTTAATTCGCTTAACAAGGATTCACGGGTGGTCAATCTGTTGAAATCAGAGCACTACATTTTGTCCACCGTGCTCGATCCTAGATTTAAAACCTACCTTGGATCTCTCTTTCCGGCAGACACAAGTCTGCTGAGGTTCAAAGAACTGCTGGTGACAAAATTGTCAAGTCAAGCGGAACGCGACCTGTCAACATATCCTCCTTCACATTCTCCCGCAACTGGGGGTGCGAGGAAAAGGCTCAGAATTCCGAGCCCACCCGCTGGCGGTGATGCAGGGCAGTCTGGAGCGACTGCTGATGCTGACATCTGGTCCGGACTGAAGGACCTGACAACGATTACGGACATGTCGTCTACTGTCACTGCATATGATTCTCTCCCCATTGAAAGAATGGTGGAGGATTATATGAGTGACCGCATCCAAGTAGGCACGTCAGACAGTCCGTACTTATACTGGCAGGAAAAAGAGGCAATTTGGAGGCCCTTGCACAAACTGGCTTTATTCTACCTAAGTTGCCCTCCCACAAGTGTGTACTCCGAAAGAGTGTTTAGTGCCGCCGCTCACCTTGTCAGCAATCGGCGTACGAGGTTACATCCAGAAAATGTGGAGAAGATGATGTTCATTAAAATGAATTATAATCAATTCCTCCGTGGAGACATTGACCAGCAGCAATTGCCTCCACAAAGTACACAGGGAGCTGAGATGGTGGATTCCAGTGGGGACGAATTGATAATCTGTGAGGAGGGGGATGTACACGGTGATATATCGGAGGATGATGATGAGGTGGACATCCTGCCTCTGTAGAGCCAGTTTGTGCAAGGAGAGATTAATTGCTTCTTTTTTGGTGGGGGTCCAAACCAACCCGTCATTTCAGTCACAGTCGTGTGGCACACCCTGTCACTGTAATGATGGGTTGGTTAAAGTGTGCATGTCCTGTTTATACAACATAAGGGTGGGTGGGAGGGCCCAAGGACAATTCCATCTTGCACCTCTTTTTTCTTTCATTTTTCTTTGCGTCATGTGCTGTTTGGGGAGTAGTTTTTGGAAGGGCCATCCTGCGTGACACTGCAGTGCCACTCCTAGATGGGCCAGGTGTTTGTGTCGGCCACTTGGGTCGCTTATCTTAGTCACACAGCTACCTCAATGCGCCTCTTTTTTTCTTTGCGTCATGTGCTGTTTGGGGGGTGTTTTTTGGAAGGGCCATCCTGCGTGACACTGCAGTGCCACTCCTAGATGGGCCAGGTGTTTGTGTCGGCCACTTGGGTCGCTTATCTTAGTCACACAGCTACCTCATTGCGCCTCTTTTTTTCTTTGCGTCATGTGCTGTTTGGGGGGTGTTTTTTGGAAGGGCCATCCTGCGTGACACTGCAGTGCCACTCCTAGATGGGCCAGGTGTTTGTGTCGGCCACTTGGGTCGCTTATCTTAGTCACACAGCTACCTCATTGCGCCTCTTTTTTTCTTTGCGTCATGTGCTGTTTGGGGGGTGTTTTTTGGAAGGGCCATCCTGCGTGACACTGCAGTGCCACTCCTAGATGGGCTAGGTGTTTGTGTCGGCCACTAGGGTCGCTTATCTTAGTCACACAGCTACCTCATTGCGCCTCTTTCTTTTCTTCTTTGCGTCATGTGCTGCTTGGGGAGTAGTTTTTTGAAGGGCCATCCTGCGTGACACTGCAGTGCCACTCCTAGATGGGCCAGGTGTTTGTGTCGGCCACTTGGGTCGCTGAGCTTAGTCATCCAGCGACCTCGGTGCAAATTTTAGGACTAAAAATAATATTGTGAGGTGTTCAGTGTTCAGAATAGACTGAAAATGAGTGGAAATTATGGTTATTGAGGTTAATAATACTTTGGGATCAAAATGACCCCCAAATTCTATGATTTAAGCTGTTTTTTAGGGTTTTTTGAAAAAAACACCCGAATCCAAAACACACCCGAATCCGACAAAAAAAATTCGGTGAGGTTTTGCCAAAACGCATTCGAACCCAAAACACGGCCGCGGAACCGAACCCAAAACCAAAACACAAAACCCGAAAAATTTCCGGTGCTCATCACTAGTCTTTACCCATATATTAGCTTATCTGTCTCTCTCCCCCTACCCACTTACCTGACTCTCTCTCTCTCTCTCTCTTCCCTTGTAGTTTCCCCATTTCCTGTCTCTTCTCCCCATCTCTCTCCCCCCTCGTCATCTCTTTATCCATCCATTCTCTTTTCTCTTACGTCCTAGAGGATACTGGGGTCCATTTAGTACCATGGGGTATAGACGGGTCCACTAGGAGCCATGGGCACTTGAAGAATTTGATAGTGTGGGCTTACTCCTCCCTCTATGCCCCTCCTACCAGACTCAGTTTAGAAAATGTGCCTGGAGGAGTCGGTCATGCTTATGGAAGCTCCTGAAGAGTTTTCTGCATTTATTTTATGTTTGTTATTTTCAGACCGGACTGGTTGGCACCAGCCTGCCTGCTCCGTGGGACTTAGGGGGGGAAGCTCTTGAAGTGTTAATGGTCCCGTTCCCCGCTGACAGGACACTGAGCTCCTGAGGGACCTATTCGCAAGTCCACCACGGCGAGCGTACAGTCCCTCAGCACGCAGCCACCCCTAACAGAGCCAGAAGAGTGAAGAGTGGTGAGTACTGAGCCGGCGCACCGGCTAGCAGGGCACCGGCCATTATGGAGGCATGAGGGTACGGAGACGTACGGCTTCTACACGGGCGGAATGCGTCGCCGGACACAGTACACGACTGCGTCCCTGTACAATGTACACAGTACCCATACTGGCACAACAGCCTTAAAACGGTTATCTTCATTTTAAGCACAAGTTTCCTCAGCCAGTATAAAAAAGGCGGGAAGGCCGCACACCATTGAAGGGGCGGGGCTTCGCTATGAGAGGATCCAGCAGCTCACCAGTGACATTTTCCCTCTGCAGTGGACACAGACGCTGACAGGACAGGGACGCGCAACTCCTCCAGTGTGACTCCAGATTACAGTTTGGGGGTGAGCAGGTAAAAAAAGGGAACCCACTCTGAGAAGGCTTTCTATGTGGTGCACTCTTTTGTTAAATTTTGTTTGTTAGTTTAATTAAAACGTAACTTTGATTAAGGGTTACCTAAAATAATGCAACAATTTTAAACAATAGTACTGTGAAACAAAAAAATACTTACATTTTTATTTCTCTAACGTCCTAAGTGGATGCTGGGGACTCCGTAAGGACCATGGGGATTAGCGGCTCCGCAGGAGACTGGGCACAACTATAAAGAAAGCTTTTAGACTACTGGTGTGCACTGGCTCCTCCCACTAAGACCCTCCTCCAGACCTCAGTTACATTCTTGTGCCCGGCTGAGCTGGATGCACACTAGGGGCTCTCCTGAGCACCTAGAAAGAAAGTATATTTAGTTTTTTTTATTTTCAGTGAGATCTGCTGGCAACAGACTCACTGCAGCGAGGGACTAAGGGGAGAAGAAGCGAACCTACCTAACAGGTGGTAGTTTGGGCTTCTTAGGCTACTGGACACCATTAGTTCCAGAGGGATCGACCGCAGGACCCGACCTTGGTGTTCGTTCCCGGAGCCGCGCCGCCGTCCCCCTTACAGAGCCAGAAGCACGAAGAAGGTCCGGAAAATCGGCGGCAGAAGACTTCGGTCTTCACCAAGGTAGCGCACAGCACTGCAGCTGTGCGCCATTGCTCCTCATGTACACCTCACACTTCGGTCACTGATGGGTGCAGGGCGCTGGGGGGGGGGGGGGCGCCCGGGGGGGGGGGGGGGGGGCGCCCTGAGGGCAATAAATAACACCTTGGCTGGCAAATATACATCATATATAGCCCTAGAGGCTATATAGATGTAAAATTACCCCTGCCAGTGTTACAGAAAAAGCGGGAGAAAGTCCGCTGAAAAGGGGGCGGGGCATCTCCCTCAGCACACTGGCGCCATTTTTCCCTCACAGTTCCGCTGGAAGGAAGCTCCCTGGCTCTCCCCTGCAGTCTGAATACGACAGAAGGGTAAAAAAGAGAGGGGGGGCACTAAATTTAGGCGCAGTATAGATAAGATATATATGTAATATATATATATAAAAAGCAGCTATAGGGAAAACACTCATTGATAGTGGGATCCCAGTGTTATATAGCGCTCTGGTGTGTGCTGGCATACTCTCTCTCTGTCTCTCCAAAGGGCTTTGTGGGGTCCTGTCCTCTGTCAGAGCATTCCCTGTGTGTTTGCGGTGTGTCGGTACGGCTGTGTCGACATGTTTGATGAGGAGACTTATGTGGAGGCGGAGCAGATGCCTGTAAATGTGATGTCACCCCCTGCGGGGTCGACACCTGAGTGGATGGTGCTGTGGAAGGAATTACGTGAGTGTCGACTCCTTACATAAAAGGTTTGACGACATACCAAATGTGGGACAGCCGGCTTCTCAGCCTGTGTCTGCCCAGGTGTCTCAAAAACCATCAGGGGCTCTAAAACGCCCGCTACCTCAGATGGTTGACACAGATGTCGACACGGATACTGACTCCAGTGTCGACGACGATGAGACTAATGTAACTTCCAGTAGGGCCACACGTTACATGATTGAGGCAATGAAGAATGTGTTGCACATTTCTGATGTTACCCTCGGTACCACAAAAAAGGGTATAATGTTTGGAGAGAAAAAACTACCAGTAGCTTTTCCTCCATCTGAAGAGTTAAATGAAGTGTGTGAAGAAGCGTGGGCTTCCCCTGATAAAAAGCTGGTAATTTCTAAGAGGTTACTAATGGCGTACCCTTTCCCGCCAGAGGATAGGTCACGCTGGGAAACATCCCCTAGGGTGGATAAAGCGCTCACACGCTTGTCAAAAAAGGTGGCACTACCGTCTTTGGATACGGCCGCCCTGAAGGAATCTGCTGATAGAAAGCAGGAGGCTATCCTGAAATCTATATATACACACACAGGTGTTATACTGAGACCGGCTATAGCTTCAGCCTGGATGTGCAGTGCTGCTGCTGCGTGGTCAGATTCCCTGTCAGATAATATAGATACCCTAGACAGGGACACTATATTGCTAAACGTAGAGCATATAAAAGACGCACTTTTATACATGAGGGATGCACAGAGGGATATTTGCCGGCTGGCATCCAAAATTAGTGCAATGTCCATTTCTGCCAGGAGAGGGTTATGGACTCGGCAGTGGACAGGTGATGCAGATTCCAAACGACATATGGAAGTTCTGCCTTATAAGGGTGAGGAATTGTTCGGGGATGGTCTCTCGGACCTCGTTTCCACAGCAACAGCTGGGAAATCTACATTTTTACCCCATGTTCCCTCACAACCAAAGAAAGCACCGTATTATCAGGTACAGTCCTTTTGGCCCAATAGGGGCAAGCGGGTTAAAGGCGCGTCCTTTCTGCCCAGAGGCAGAGGTAGGGGAAAAAAAGCTGCAGCATACAGCAAGTTCCCATGAGCAAAAGTCCTCCCCCGCTTCCTCTAAGTCCACAGCATGACGCTGGGGCTCCACAGGCGGAGCCAGGTACGGTGGGGGCCCGTCTCAAAAATTTCAGCAATCAGTGGGCTCGCTCACGGGTGGATCCCTGGATCCTTCAAGTAGTATCTCAGGGGTACAAACTGGAATTCGAGACGTCTCCCCCCCGCCGTTTCCTCAAATCTGCCTTGCCAACCACTCCCTCAGGCAGAGAGGCAGTGTGTTACAGGCAATTCAAAAGCTGTATTCACAACAAGTGATAGTAAAGGTGCCCCTACTTCAACAAGGAAGGGGTTACTATTCCACAATGTTTGTGGTACCGAAACCGGACGGTTCGGTGAGACCCATGTTAAATTTGAAATCCTTGAACACATATGTAAAAAAATTCAAGTTCAAGATGGAATCGCTCAGGGCGGTTATTGCAAGCCTGGACGAGGGAGATTACATGGTATCGCTGGACATCAAGGATGCTTACCTACATGTCCCCATTTACCATCCTCACCAGGAGTACCTCAGGTTTGTGGTACAAGATTGTCATTACCAATTCCAGACGTTGCCGTTCGGTCTCTCCACGGCTCCGAGGGTCTTTACCAAGGTAATGGCGGAAATGATGATACTCCTTCGAAGGAAGGGAGTTTTAATTATCCCGTACTTGGACGATCTCCTTATAAAGGCGAGGCCCATGGAGCAGTTGTTGGTCGGAGTAGCACTATCTCGGGAAGTGCTACAACAGCACGGCTGGATTCTAAACATTCCAAAGTCACAGCTGGTCCCTACGACACGCCTGCTATTCCTAGGGATGGTTCTGGACACAGAACAGAGAAAAGTATTTCTCCCGGAGGAGAAGGCCAAGGAGCTGTCATCTCTAGTCAGAGGCCTCCTAAAACCAAAACAGGTGTCGGTGCATCATTGCACGCGGATCCTGGGGAAAATGGTAGCTTCCTACGAAGCGATTCCATTCGGCAGGTTTCATGCAAGAACTTTTCAGTGGGACCTGTTGGACAAGTGGTCCGGATCGCATCTTCAGATGCATCGTCTGATAACCCTGTCTCCAAGGACAAGGGTGTCTCTGCTGTGGTGGCTGCAGAGTGCTCATCTTCAAGAGGGCCGCAGATTCGGCATACAGGACTGGGTCCTGGTGACCACGGATGCCAGCCTTCGAGGCTGGGGAGCAGTCACACAGGGAAGAAACTTCCAAGGACTTTGGTCAAGTCAGGAGACTTCCCTGCACATAAATATTCTGGAACTAAGGGCCATTTACAATGCCCTAAGTCAAGCAAAACCCCTGCTTCAAAACCAGCCGGTACTGATCCAGTCAGACAACATCACGGCGGTCGCCCATGTGAATCGACAGGGCGGCACGAGAAGCAGGACGGCGATGGCAGAAGCCACAAGGATTCTCCGATGGGCGGAAAATCACGTGTTAGCACTGTCAGCAGTGTTCATTCCGGGAGTGGACAACTGGGAAGCAGACTTCCTCAGCAGGCACGACCTCCACCCGGGAGAGTGGGGACTTCATCCAGAAGTCTTTCAAATGATTGTAAACCAGTAGGAAAAACCACAGGTGGACATGATGGCGTCCCGCCTAAACAAAAAGCTAGAAAAATATTGCGCCAGGTCGAGAGACCCGCAGGCGATAGCTGTGGACGCTCTGGTAACACCGTGGGTGTACCGATCGGTTTATGTGTTCCCATCTCTTCCTCTCATACCAAAGGTACTGAGGATAATAAGGAGAAGAGGAGTAAGAACTATACTCATTGTTCCGGATTGGCCAAGAAGAGCGTGGTATCCGGAACTTCAAGAAATGATGTCAGAGGACCCATGGCCTCTACCGCTCAGACAAGACCTGCTGCAGCAGGGGCCCTGTCTGTTCCAAGACTTACCGCGGCTGCGTTTGACGGCATGGCGGTTGAACACCGGATCCTGAAGGAAAAGGGCATTCCGGAGGAAGTCATTCCTACGCTGATTAAAGCTAGGAAAGAAGCAACCGCAAACCATTATCACCGCATATGGCGAAAATATGTTGCGTGGTGTGAGGCCAGGAAGGCCCCAACGGAAGAATTTCAGCTGGGCCGGTTCCTGCACTTCCTACAGTCAGGGGTGACTATGGGCCTAAAATTGGGTTCCATTAAGGTCCAGATTTCTGCTCTATCGATTTTCTTCCAGAGAGAATTGGCTTCACTACCTGAAGTTCAGACTTTTGTTAAGGGAGTGCTACATATTCAGCCCCCTTTTGTGCCTCCAGTGGCACCTTGGGATCTCAACGTGGTGTTGGATTTCCTAAAGTCACATTGGTTTGAGCCACTGAAAACCGTGGATTTGAAATATCTCACGTGGAAAGTGGTCATGTTATTGGCTTTGGCTTCGGCCAGGCGTGTTTCAGAATTGGCGGCTTTGTCATGTAAAAGCCCTTATCTGATATTCCATATGGATAGGGCAGAATTGAGGACTCGTCCCCAGTTTCTCCCCAAAGTGGTATCAGCTTTTCATCTGAACCAACCTATCGTGGTGCCTGCGGCTACAAATGACTTGGAGGCTTCCAAGTTGTTGGATGTAGTCAGGGCCCTGAAAATTTATGTTTCCAGCTGGAGTCAGAAAGACTGACTCGCTCTTTATCCTGTATGCGCCCAACAAGTTGGGTGCACCTGCTTCAAAGCAGACTATTGCTCGCTGGATCTGTAGTACGATTCAGCTTGCACATTCTGCGGCTGGACTGCCGCATCCTAAATCAGTAAAGCCCATTCCACGAGGAAAGTGGGCTCTTCTTGGGCGGCTGCCCGAGGGGTCTCGGCTCTTCAACTTTGCCGAGCTGCAACTTGGTCAGGGGCAAACACGTTTGCAAAATTCTACAAATTTGATACCCTGGCTGAGGAGGACCTTGAGTTCTCTCATTCGGTGCTGCAGAGTCATCCGCACTCTCCCGCCCGTTTGGGAGCTTTGGTATAATCCCCATGGTCCTTACGGAGTCCCCAGCATCCACTTAGGACGTTAGAGAAAATAAGAATTTACTCACCGGTAATTCTATTTCTCATAGTCCGTAGTGGATGCTGGGCGCCCATCCCAAGTGCGGATTGTCTGCAATACGTGTATATAGTTATTGCTTAACTAAAGGGTTATTATTGAGCTATCTGTTGAGAGGCTCAGTTGTTATCATGCTGTTAACTGGGTATTGTATCACGAGTTATACGGTGTGATTGGTGTGGCTGGTATGAGTCTTACCCGGGATTTAAAATCCTTCCTAATTGTGTCAGCTCTTCCGGGCACAGTATCCTAACTGAGGTCTGGAGGAGGGTCTTAGTGGGAGGAGCCAGTGCACACCAGTAGTCTAAAAGCTTTCTTTATAGTTGTGCCCAGTCTCCTGCGGAGGCGCTAATCCCCATGGTCCTTACGGAGTCCCCAGCATCCACTACGGACTATGAGAAATAGAATTACCGGTGAGTAAATTCTTATTTTCTATAGGAACCAATTAATTATTATATAAATCCAGGCTCAATAATCTATAATAATCGAAATAATTCTTTATAGATACTGGATGTAAATAACTCAATTTCCGAGAATATAATGATTAGATTACCATTAAATTATGGACAGTGTAGGTTAAACAAGTTATTGCAGAGAATAATTATTATTTAGTCCTAAATGGTTTAATGATATAAATCTATATTAACCTTGTTTGGTTTACACTGATTGTATGGCAACAGTCATAAACGCCTTGGGAGGTATAGCTGTGCACAGTTAACAAATACAATTTTTTGCTGTACAGTTATACTTGTAAATCTATTCAGAGAACCAGTTTTTCAAACATATTCATTGAGTGAAAGACTATGATTGTAACATGATTCTTGATACATTATTCCAAAATGATTGAGTACTGATAAGCAACAGATGTATCAAACATAGGTTGTGTGTTTAGCTACATGAAAAAAAGGAATTACCTTAATAGTATCTCATGCTGGTTGAAACAAGTGTCAATCATTTATGCTAATTGAAACCAGTAGCAGTAATTCATGCAGTTACACAAAGAAAGTTTGATTAGATAACTGTAGACCGAACATACACAGCAAATCAGATGTAGGTTAGGAACATATCACAGCAGAAGGAGAAAAATTGTAGAATAATAACATCTCAGATACTTCATAAGAAATTGTAAGTATATCATTCAATTAATGACGTTAATTCCCCAAATTGTAACACAAGCTTTTTAACTGAGATCGACAATTGGTTCTAATATGCAGATGTCTCAGTGTATTGGTGAGAAATCCCTTCTACTGTTATCCCATGTGCCAATGACAGTGAATAGGCATAATGAGAGTGGGATATTACACACTGAGACAGAGTGAAAGAAAAGTAGCATTGACTTCTGCTGTCCCCTGATACGGGTGTAGAATGGCTGTCAGCATACCGATGCCGGGATCCCGGCAGCATACCGAAACCGGGATCCCGGCGGGGAGGGGCGAGTGCAGCAAGCACCCACGAGTGGAAATAGTCCCTGTTGGTCGGCATGCCAACCATCGGGATAGTGAGGGGTCGGGATGCTGGAGGAGGTCATGTGACTGTCGGTCTCCCGACCGCCGGTCACATGAATACCACCCCCTGATACAATCACTCACCTCCCTGGTGTATAATACATTGCAGGAAGAGAGGTGAAAATTACGAAGGATGAGAGAGTCAACAGAAATACCTTTTCCGCTGCGGGATGTATCCCAGACTTAAGAAAAAGAGATAGTCTGCATTGCCGTTTCCTTTCAGTAATTACTTAGCCAGACCCGCTGATCAGCACCGCTATCACCTGCTGCTGTGTTGTAGCGGTGAAGGGGCTGTAGAGGCTGATGAGCGGTGCGGTCTGCTCCCAGCCGCCGGTGACTGCTGCCAGGCGGTGGGTCACGTGTGCGCAGCACGTAGCCGAGCCGCCCTCTCCGCCGGACGTACGTTTCACAAATGAGCTTGTTCACATTCGGATATTTTTTTACCTTCTCACCCCCAAACTGTAATACTGTATTCCTACTTTCTGGTGCACCTCCAGCATAATATATTATATGAAATTTGTGGTAAAAATGTGTAAATTGGCCGGTTCTAAAGAAATTACTGTTTTTGACATTTGTTTGTAATCCTGTGCATTATCAAACTAGGGGTTACCCTTCATCTCTATATATGACTCCAGATTACCTCAGCGTTACTAGGGAGTCATAGCAGGGGGGAGCGATTATTGGAGTACTAAGTCCCCTATCAGGGTACTTGGTCTGCGACCCGGCTAAGCTTGGCATTAGCGATAAGGGCGCGTGGGGGCTGGCTACAAATGACTCTGTGTCTCCCTGAAGGGCTCTTAGTGGGTTAATTATGCTTAACCTTTCCTGTGTGTATGTGTGTGTGTGTGTGCTGTCACCTTACATTATGTCAGGCAGAGAGTACATGTCTTGTACCGCAGAGTGTTCCTCTTCACCAAGGGTTCACAGGCTAGTGGGACTGAACTGGAATGGGTTAATTCTCTTAAGGGAATGATCTCTCTCTTTCTACAAAATTTTCCCGCAATAAGAAAGAGACGCAATACTTAAAACAAACTGTGGATGAGTTTATGAACAGAGACTCAGTCCCCAAAACAGCATCTCAGTCACCTCCAATTTGTCCGCGAAAGTGATCTCTGGCCCATATCCTGCAGTCTGACTCTGACAGGTCAGACATGGAGGAGGGAGAGGTGGACTCAGAGGAGGGGGATGCAGCTCTGTCACAGGGAATAGAGGCTCTTATAGAGGCTATCAGAGATGTTCTGCATATTCCCGATAAGTTGTCAGAAGAGCATGAGGAATCTTATTTTAATGTAAAAAAGAAGTCCTCATTCACTTTTCCTGTGTCAAAGGAATTGAATACCCTGTTCGAAGAATCATGGGTTAATCCTGATAAGTAGTTTCAGATCCCTAAAAGTTGCTCTCATCTTTTCCTTTTCCTCTGGAGGATAGGAAAAAATGGGAAAATCCACAGATAGTGGACGCATCAGTCTCTAGGCTGTCACGTACAATTGTATTGCCTGTTCCCGGTGCAGCCTCCCTGAAGGACACGGCTGATTGTAAAATTGAGACTACACTCAAATCATTGTACACAGCTTCTGGGGTGGCCCAAACACCCACTATTGCATGTGCGTGGATCACTAAAGCCATTGCTAAATGGTCAGGTAACCTAATTGAGGGGTTAGATTCCTTGTCTCGGGGGGATGTTGTTTTACTCCTGCAGCATATACAGGACTCTGTGAACTTTATGGTGGAAGCCATAAAGGAAATAGGAGTGCTTAATGCATGCACCACCGCTATGGCAGTGTCAGCATGCAGGAGCTTATGGCTACGCCAGTGGACTGCTGACGCAGATTCCAGGAAAGGCGTGGAAGGCCTACCATTCACAGGAGAGGCCTTGTTTGGAGATGAATTAGACAAATTGATCTCCACAGCAAGTCTATGTATCTTCCTTCCGCAGCCCCCCTACCAAGAAGACTTATTCAGCTTCTAAGTTACAGTCCTTTCAGATGGCCAAGTTCAAGGGCAAATCCAGAGGTGCTTCTACGTCCTCCAGTGGCGCAAGAGGTAAACCACGCAAACCAGCAACAGCAGGTGCTCAGGAACAGAGCTCAGGCTCTGCTTCCTCAAAGACTTCAGCATGACGGTGGAACGCAATGCCTGAAAGGCTGTCAGGTGGGAGCACGCCTACAATTCTTCAGTCAGATCTGGTGAAATTCGTGCCAGGATCCCTGGGTCATAAATCTTATTTCCCAGAGCTACAGACTGGAGTTCCAAGAGCTCCCACCTCACAGATTCTTCAAATAAGGCTTGCCAGTTTCACAAGAGGCAGTATAACTTTACAACATGCCATCCAGAAACTGGTATAGACTCAGGTCATTGTTCCAGTTACACCTCATCAGTTAAACAAGGGGTACTATTCCAACGTGTTTGTAGTGCCAAAACCGGACGGTTCGGTAAGACCGATTTTGAACCTCAAGTCGTTGAACCCATACTTACGTGTGTTCAAATTCAAGATGGAGTCTCTGAGAGTGGTGATCTCAGGTCTGGAGAAGGGGGAATTCCTAGTGTCTCTGGATAGCAAGCATGCGTACCTTCATATTCCGATCTGGCCGCCTCATCAGGCTTATCTACGGTTTGCACTGCAGGACTGTCACTACCAGTTCCAGGCCCTGCCATTTGGTCCCCCCACGGCACAGAGGGTGTTCACCAAGGTGATGGAAGAGATGATGTTTCTACTCCACAAACAGGGAGTGAACATAATTCCATACCTGGACAATCTCCTGATAAAAGCACCGTCCAGGGAAAGGTTGCTGGACAGCATTGCTCTCTCACCCAAACTTCTCCTGGATCATGGGTGGATTCTGAACCTTCCAAAATCTCACCTAGAGCCAACACGGAGGCTTCCATTCCTGGGAATGATACTGGATACAGAGTCCCAGAAGGTGTTTCTTCCATTGGAAAAGGCATTAGTAATCCAGTCGATGGTTCGGGATGTCCTGAAGCCAACCCGGATGCATCTGTGCATTCGCCTTCTGGGGGAAATGGGGGCCTCTTACGAGGCTCTTCAATACAGAAGGTTTCACGCAAGACCCTTCCAGCTCGATCTGTTGGACAAATGGTCTGGATCGCATCTTCACATGCACCAGAGGATCCGTCTGTCACCAAAAGCCAGGATCTCCCTTCTGTGGTGGCTACAGACCTCTCACCTCGTCGAGGGTCAGAGGTTCGGAATTCAGAACTGGATTCTGCTAACCACAGACGCAAGCCTCAGGGGTTGGGGAGCAGTCACTCAGGGGGTGCAGTTTCAAGGAAGATGGTCAAGTCAGGATGTCGTCCTTCCAATCAACATTCTGGAACTCAGGGCCATATACAACGCCCTTCTGCAGGCCTCACATCTTCTTCAAGATCGGGCCATTCAGGTCCAGTCGGACAAAGTGACATACATAAACCGACAGGGCGGAACGAAAAGCAGAGCCGTAATGTCAGAGATGTCAAGAATTCTCCTCTGGGCAGAGAGAAACGCTGTGGCATTGTAAGCGGTCTTCATTCCGGGAGTAGACAACTGGGAAGCAGACTTCCTCAGCAAACACGACCTGCACCCGGAGGAGTGGGGCCTTCACCCAGAAGTGTTAAGGTGCTTGACAAGTCGATGGGGATATCCACAGATCGACATGATGGCCTCTCATCTCAACAAGAAGCTCAAGTGGTATTGTCCCAGGTCGAGAGACCCACAGGCAGTGGCGGTAGACGCCCTGACGACTTCATGGGTCTATCAGATGGTGTACGTGTTTCCTCCTCTTCCTCTGATCCCAAAAATCCTAAAAAGAATAAAAAGGAAAAAGGTTCAAGGAATTCTAATTGCTCCGGACTGGCCAAGAAGGGCCTGGTACGCGAACCTTCTGGAGATGCTCCTCGAAGATCCGTGGCCTCTACCTCTTCACAAGGATCTTCTGCAACAGGGCCCGTTCACCTATAAGGACTTACTGTTGCTACATTTGACAGCATAGAAGTTGAACGGCTGATTCTAGCCAGGAGAGGGATCCCTAACAAGGTTTCCCGACTTTGATCCAAGCCAGGAAAGGGGTAACGTCTAAGCATTACCATCGTATTAAGAAGAAATACATCTCTTGGTGTGAGAGCAGAAACTTTTCTGTGGTGGAATTCCATCTGGGATGTTACCTGCTTTTTCTACAAGCTGGAGTGGATGTGGCCCTACATCTGGGCTCCATAAAAGTCCAGATTTCGGCCTTGTCCATTTTCTTTCAGGAAACAGTTGCCTTCTCTCCCTGAGGTCCAGACGTTCTTGAAAGGTGTTCTACACATCCAACCTCCCGTCCTGCCTCCCATGGCACCTTGGGATCTCGATGTGGTGCTGCATTTCCTCCAGTCGGACTGGTTTAAGCCATCACAGGAGGTGGACGTAAAATATCTTACGTGGAAGACCGTCACACTGTTGGCCTTGGCTTCAGCAAGACGTGTGTTGGAGCTGGGGGCTTTGTCTCACAAAAGTCCCTATTTGATTTTCCATGAGGACAGAGCTGAACTCAGAACTCGTCAGCAATTTCTTCCTAAGGTGGTGTCTGCGTTTCACATCAACCAACCTATTGTGGTTCCGGTTGTCACTGACACCTCTGCTACTTCGAAGTCTTTGGATGTTGTGAGGGCTTTGAAGGTGTATGTGAAAAAACAGCTCGTCACAGAAAGACAAGCTGTTTGTTCTTTAGGATCCCAATAAGATTGGGTGTCCTGCTTCTAAGCAGACTATTGCACGCTGGATCAAACTTACTATCCAGCATGCTTATTCCATGGCAGGTTTGCCATGTCCAAAATCTGTACAGGCCCACTCTACTCGGTCGGTGGGTTCTTCCTGGTCAGGTTCGAACACGTTTGCTAAGTTCTACAAGTTCTATACTTTGGCCTCTGAGCAGGGGCGTAGCTTTACCAGACGGGGCCCCATAGCATACTTCCATGCTGCGTGCCCCCTGTGGATTACTCCATAGAAACCCCTTCCCTTCAGTTTGGTCAATCAGTTCTGCAGGAACCTTAGCATTCTCCCACCCGGTTTGGGAGCTTTGGTATATCCCCATGGTGCTAAATATACCCCAGTATCCTCTAGGACGTAAGAGAAAATAGGATTTTATTTGCCTACTGGTAAATCATTTTCTCGTAGTCCGTAGAGGATACTGGGCGCCCGCCCAGTGCTTCGTTCTTCCTGCACTGTTAGTTGGTTAAGTAATGTTGGTTCAGTCGTTGCTGTTCCTGTTTCAAGTTTGGTTAGCTTGGCTTTCCTCTTGTTGTGTGTGCTGGTTCGGAATCTCACCACTATCCTTTATATCCTTCTCTCAAAGTATGTCTGTCTCCTCGGGCACAGTTTCCTAGACTGAGCCTAGTAGGAGGGGCATAGAGGGAGGAGCCAGCCCACACTATCAAATTCTTAAAGTGCCCATGGCTCCTAGTGGGCCCGTCTATACCCCATGGTACTAAATGGACCCCAGTATCCTCTACGGACTACGAGAAAAGGATTTACCGGTAGGTAATTAAAATCCTATTTTCTCTCTCACTATGGGGGTCATTCCGAGTTGACCACTCGCTAGCAACTTTTTACAGCGCTGCGATCAGGTTAAATCTCGGCAAAACTGCGCATGCGTATGCATCGCAATGTGCATGCGCGTCGTACGGGTACAAAGAGGATCAGTGCTGGGTGATGGATTTAATGTAGTATCCATTCGCACAGCCGATCGCAAGGTGATTGACAGAAAGAGGGCGTTTGTGGGTGTCAACTGACCGGTTTCTGGAAGTGTTTGGAAAAACGCAGGCGTGTCCAAGCGTTTGCAGGGCGGGTGTCTGACGTCAATTCCGGTACCAAAAAGACTGAATTGATCGCAGCGGCTGAGTAAGTCCAGAGCTACCCAGAAACTACAAAAAACGATTTTGTGCCGTCGGATGCAAAAGCGTTTACACACTTGCAAAGTGAAAATACACTCCCCCATAGGTGGCGACTATCTGATCGCAGCACAGCAAAAAGTTGCTAGCGAGCAATCAACTCGGAATGACCCCCTATGTCCCTACCCCAACCAAAAGTGGTTGCTCACCTCCACTTTTCTCTCTAATTTTCTCTCTTAGGGGCATATTAATCCCCAACCGCATTTTTAATGCAATGTGGAACATTATAATTACCCTCCAACTAGCAATGCAATAATGAAAATTACCGCTTACATTTTCCCATCTGTGGGTTCCGGGACAGAACTTCAACAGAGTCATCCTGGAAAATGACTAGAAGCAAAGTGAAAGCTTTGGGTGGCCTGGGCAAACTATGCATAGCCCCCTAACGCCCACATGGCAGCCCTTCAGTCATGTGTACCTAGAGGTTTCCTCCACAGTGGGTGTTTCATCTCCTGAGTGCTGAAGTTAGGGGGTCATTCCGAGTTGATCGCCCCCTAGGCATAGTCACCGCCCATGGGGGAGTGTATTTGTGCTTTGCAGGAGTGCGAACGCCTGTGCAGCAGAGCGCCTGCAAACACATTTTGTGCAAAACAAGACCAGCCCTGTAGTTACTTATCCTGTGCGATGATTGCTGTGACGAGTGACACCAGAGCCGGCCATAGGCATAGGCAAACTAGGTAATTGCCTGGGGCAGAGGTTCCCAAACTGTGTGCCGTGGCTACCTGGGGTACCTCGGGACACTTGTAGGGGTTCCCTGGGTTGGTGGGCTAGGACCAATTCAAATTATTCATGGTCAATATAATAGGCAAAACCAGTGCTGGTGGCTTCCAGTCATAAAATATGTGGCCAAACAGAAGCAAATCTTGTCCCTCACCACACAACTGACCCTAAGGATGACATATAAATGCGACGTACTTAATGTAATATTTATTTCTAAATTTTTCAATAAGAAATTTTGGCCTAGGGGAAAAAAATTCTGATACTCTAGGGCGCCGTGATTCAAAAAAGTTTGGAAACCACTGGCCTAGGGCATTTGATATGCCTTGGGGCATCAGCAGCTTCTGCTGATTAAAATGATATGCGGCATGCCTATATTCTGTAGCATTTCATATGCAGATACAGCCACAGTCTCACACAGTATATAGGCATGCTGCATATCATTTTAATCGGCAGAAGTGGCTTGTGCATCCTAGCCACATAGCAATGCAAATAAGATGCATTTTCATTTAAAAAAAGGCGCCCGATGTTAGCGTGCTGTGTGCATGTCAGTGGGTTGGTTGTAAAGTAGTGTTCAGAATATGTGTGTCATGTAAAAATGCATTAATAATGTGCAACATATGTGTAAGGGGCACTATGTGTGTCATTATGTGTATAAGGGCATTAATAATGTGCGGCATATGTGTAACAGGATACTACTGTATGTGTGTCATTATGTGTATAGGGGCACTAATAATGTGCAGCAAATGTGTAGGGGGCACTATGTGTGTCATTATGTGTATAAGGACATTAATAATGTGCGGCATATGTGTAAGGGACATTATGTGTAAAAGGGCATTAATAAAGGTTGTCATAATGTGTGTCACAGCGTCGCCGCAGTCTCCATACTTACCCCTCCGGGCGCGCTGGGTCTCCGTGCGGCCGTCCTCGCTGGCGGTTCCCGGCATCCAGCGCTCCGTCCGGCCAGCGTGTGCGCTCGACGTCCACGGGAGGTGCGGGTGACGTCATCGGTACCTCCACCAATCAGGCCCTGGCAGGAAGTTCAAATTCAGACGCCGGGCAATGCTCCGGCGCCTGAGTATCATCGTTGCTGCGACTGTGGTGGTGATCTCCAGAGCTCCCGTTTCTCCGTGCCTCAGCACCTCCGTGCCCCAGCACCTCCATGCCTCAGCACCTCCGTGCCTCAGCACCTCCGTGCCTCAGCACTCAGCACCTCCGTGCCTCAGCATCTCCATGCCTCAGCATCTCCGTGCCTCAGCACCTCCGTGCCTCCAGTGTCTCCGTGCCTCAGCACCTCCGTGCCTCAGCACTCAGCACCTCCGGGCCCCAGCATCTCCGTGCCTCAGCATCTCCGTGCCTCAGCACCTCCGTGCCTCAGCACTCAGCACCTCCGTGCCTCAGCACCTCTATACCTCAGCGCCTCCGTACCTCAGCACTCAGCACCTCCGTGCCTCAGCACTCAGCACCTCTGTGCCTCAGCACTCGGCACCTCTGTGCCTCCAGCACCACTGTGCCTCCAAACATCTCAACGTCTCTAAGCGCCTCAGCGCCTTCAAACACCTCAGTAACTCTAGCATTTCGGTGCCTCTAGCACCTCAGTGCCTCCAGCACCCCAACATCGCTCACAGTAAGCTTTTGGTACTCTCCACCAATTCATCAGCACCTTTATAAGTCTTGTCTTTCAGGAGACCTTCAAGCATTCACCCGTGCCTCCTGCCTACCGTCCTAATCCTGTATGAGGAAGATCTACATCCGGCCATCTCTACTGCGACCCAGTAGCGGTTCCGCTTCCCGGTCACCGGAAGAAACCCCGAGTCCACAACGCTTCCAAACCAGGTCAGTGATAGTATACTCAGGCGCCACATGGACCCGGGGAATCGGAACACAGAGTCAAGCGCCATCCAAAGTTTGGCTTCCCGAGTTCAGTCTCAAGAGGCGACACAGGGTCAGGTGATGCAATATCTCCAGGAATTGTCCGGCCGATTGGATCAAATCCAAGCATCCTTAGCCTCCGCAATTCTAGCTCCAGCTTCCGTAACTGCTCCAGTTGCTGTTTCCAGTAATGTCCAACCTCCGGCCGGTACCAGGTCACGTCTTCAGCTTCCTACTCCTTCCCGCTATAATGGGAACCCAAAGAATTGCCGTGGTTTTTTAAATCAGTGCGAGGTGCACTTCGAGTTGCTCTCTCATAACTTCCCTACGGATCGCTCTAAGGCAGCGTATATCATTTCCCTGCTTGAAGGGTCAGCGTTGGATTGGGTGTCTCCGTTGTGGGAACGATCTGATCCCGTGGTTTCCAACTACACCAACTTCATCACGTCCTTTCGAAGAATCTTCAACGAGCCCGGCAGGATGACCACTGCTTCTTCCGACTTGCTCCGTGTTCGTCAGGGCTCCCGTTCCGTGGGTCAGTACGTGGTTCATTTCCAGACCATTGCCTCTGAATTGCGCTGGAATAATGACGCTCTGAGAGCTGCCTTCTGGAATGGTCTCTCCGATCGGCTGAAAGATGAGTTGGTCACAAGGGATCTGCCGGATCCATTAGAAGAGTTGATTTCCCTTTGCGTCAAGGTGGATCTTCGGATGCAGGAGCGTGGAAGAGAACGTAGCCGTTCAGATTGTTCCAGGTTCCGGAATCTTACTCCTAGACCGGTGGCTATGCCTAGCTCGGACGAGCCCATGCCAATTAACCGATCCCGACTGTCTCCGGAAGAACGACAGCGTCGTCGTGAGGGTAAACTTTGCCTTTACTGTGGAGCCGCAGATCATTTCCTCAAGTTTTGTAAATCCCTTCCGGGAAACGGGCAGGCCTTGCTTGTTCCGGAGGAGTCAAGCTGGGGGTTACGACAAAATCTTCTCCAATTTTGGACTGTATGCTTCCTGTAACTTTAGTCACCGATTCAGCCTCCAAGTCTTGTGAATCCCTGTTGGATTCCGGAGCTGCGGGGAACTTCGTTTCTTCCTCCTGTGTCCAAAGCATGGATTTAAAGTTACGGCCTATCGAGCGGCCTATTTCGTTGACGGCTATCAACGGTACTAGAATTTCCAAGGGTCTCATAATGTGGCGCACAGAGCCAGTTAAGCTGCAGGTCGGGGCTCTACATCAAGAAAGTCTGGAACTCTTGGTGATTCCAGAAATTCATCACGATCTGGTCCTTGGAATGCCTTGGCTGAAAATTCATAATCCCCACATTGACTGGAAGTCTTCTCAAATTCTGTCTTGGAGTTCCTTTTGTCACGCTAACTGTCTCACTCCCGTTTGTCCGCTCCGTGTCTCTTCTAAGACGGATGAAGAGCATATTCCGGAGGCGTATCAAGGGTACAAGGATGTGTTTTCGGAACAAGCAGCTGATCTGTTTATACCTCATAGGCCTTGGGATTACCCTATTGACCTTGTCCCAGGGAAGACGCCACCTCGTGGTCGCACATATCCCCTGTCTCTTCCCGAGACTCAAGCTATGTCGGAATATATTAAGTCCAATCTGCTCAAGGGATTTATTCGCCCCTCTTCCTCCCCTGCTGGAGCTGGCTTCTTTTTCGTGAAGAAGAAGGACGGGGGGTTGAGACCCTGTATCGACTACCGCGGCTTAAACGATATCACTATCAAGAATAAATACCCCTTGCCACTAATCACAGAGTTATTTGATAGGGTTCGTGGCGCCCGCGTTTTCTCCAAACTCGACTTGAGGGGAGCTTATAATCTTATACGCATCCGAGAAGGGGATGAATGGAAGACTGCCTTAAATACCCGGGATGGGCATTACGAATACCTGGTGATGCCGTTCGGTCTTAGTAATGCTCCTGCTGTTTTCCAGGGATTCGTCAACGAAATCTTCCGAGACATGTTATATCAGAGTGTTGTGGTATATTTGGACGACATACTGATTTTTTCCAAAAATCTTGTTGAACACAGGACTCAAGTCAAAGAAGTGCTCCACCGTTTACGAGAGAATCATCTCTATGCTAAGCTTTCCAAATGTACCTTTGAAGTAACATCAATTCCGTTCCTCGGTTATATCATCTCGGGGACGGAGCTTCGCATGGATCCGGAAAAGCTCTCTGCCATTCGTGACTGGACTCAGCCTCTCTCTTTAAAAGCAATACAAAGATTCCTGGGCTTTGCGAATTACTACAGGAAATTCGTTAGAGGTTTCTCCACCATTGTTGCGCCCATTACTGCCTTGACGAGAAAGGGCTCTAATCCGAGTTTGTGGCCTCCTGAAGCCATTGAGGCCTTTTCCCACTTGAAGTTAGCTTTCATGTCTGCTCCTGTTCTCCAACAACCAAATTTCGATTAACCTTTCTTCCTAGAGGTTGACGCATCTTCAGTCGGGGTTGGGGCCGTTCTCCCTCAGTACTCCTCGGATAAGAAATTACATCCGTGTGGCTTCCACTCTCGTAAATTCTCTCCGGCCGAACGAAATTACACTATTGGAGACCAGGAACTTTTGGCAATTAAATCCGCCTTGGAAGAGTGGAGATACCTCTTAGAAGGGGCTAAACATGTGTTTACCATTTACACGGATCACAAAAATTTGTTGTACATCAAATCCGCACAATGCTTGAATCCTCGCCAAGCGAGATGGGCACTTTTCTTTACTCGATTTTCTTTTGTTATCAAGTACCGGGCCGGGACTCTCAATATTAAAGCGGATGCGCTGTCCCGTTCACAAGTTTCCACAGACGAGGATGAATCTTTTGAGCGGAGTTTAATTCTAAATCCAGTTTCTGTCTCCGCTGCTTTAACTACTCCAGCTCCTCCTCCTGGAAGAATGTCCGTACCCGCTAGATTCCGGCCAAGAATATTACAGTGGGCCCATAACTCCAAGTTTTCCGGTCATTCCGGTGCCCAGAAGATGTACAAGTTTCTGCAAAGGTCTTACTGGTGGAACACCATGAGGAAGGATGTACAGGATTACGTTAATTCTTGTCCACAGTGTACACAACATAAATTTCCTCACCTGCCTCCTGCTGGGTTGCTTCGTCCTTTGCCTATTCCTGTTAGACCCTGGACTCACATTTCCATGGACTTCATCACTGACTTGCCCTGTTCCAAGGGTTGCAACACCGTCTGGGTGATCGTCGACCGTTTTTCGAGATGGCACACTTCGTTCCATTGACTGGTCTACCGACAGCTCCGAAACTAGCTCTACTATTCATCCAAGAACATTTTCGGTTGCATGGGTTGCCACAGGAAATAGTCTCTGATCGTGGGGTACAGTTCACCGCAAGGTTTTGGAAGGCCCTCTGCTCAACTTTACAGATTAAACTTAAGTTTTCCTCCGCTTATCATCCCCAAACAAATGGACAAACAGAACGAATCAATCAAGATCTAGAGACTTTCCTTCGTCTTTATCTCTCCCCTTCACAGGACAACTGGGTGGAGTTGTTACCTTGGGCGGAGTTTGCCCATAACCATTCGTTTCATTCTTCCACTGGTGAATCTCCATTCTTCGTCAACTACGGGTTCCATCCACGTGTTCCGGAATTACCAAGCCTTCCGATAGAAGAGGTTCCAGCTGTAACGTCCACTCTACAACACTTCGGACAAATTTGGAGTAAGATTCATGCTAATCTTGAGAAGGTTTCAGTCCGGTACAAGTTCTTCGCAGATAAGAAACGGCGAGCCGCTCCTCAATACAAGGTTGGTGACAGGGTATGACTGTCCACACGTAATCTCCGGTTGAAGGTGCCCACCATGAAGTTTGCTCCGAGATTCATCGGTCCTTACCCTGTGCTACTAGTCCTAAATCCTGTGGTCTGTAAGCTGGGTTTACCTTCTCACCTACGTATACCAAATGCCTTCCATGTTTCTCTTCTTCGTCCTCTCGTCCTTAATCGTTTTCATTCAAAGACCTCTAGCCCCACCTCAGTGCAGACTGAAACAGGAACAGACTTCGAGATCAAAACTATTCTAGACTCTCGTTACCTTCACAAGAATCTGCAATATCTGGTGGAATGGAAAGGATATGGTCCTGAGGAGAGAAGTTGGATAAAGGCTTCTGAGGTCTTGGCTCCTCGACTAATCCGGATTTTCCATTCTAGACACCCTATGAAACCAGGAAAGTGTCCAGGGGCCACTCCTAGAGGAGGGGGTACTGTCACAGCGCCGCCGCGGTCTCCATACTTACCCCTCCGGGCGCGCTGGGTCTCCGTGCGGCCGTCCTCGCTGGCGGTTCCCGGCGTCCAGCGCTCCGTCCGGCCAGCGTGTGCGCTCGACGTCCACGGGAGGTGCGGGTGACGTCATCGGTACCTCCACCAATCAGGCCCTGGCGGGAAGTTCAAATTCAGACGCCGGGCAATGCTCCGGCGCCTGAGTATCATCGTTGCTGCGACTGTGGTGGTGATCTCCAGAGCTCCCGTTTCTCCGTGCCTCAGCACCTCCGTGCCCCAGCACTCAGCACCTCCGTGCCTCCAGTGTCTCCGTGCCTCAGCACCTCTGTGCCTCAGCACCTCCGTGCCTCAGCACCTCCGTGCCTCAGCACTCAGCACCTCTGTGCCTCCAGTGTCTCCATGCCTCAGCACCTCCGTGCCTCAGCACCTCCGTGCCCCAGCATCTCCATGCCTCAGCATCTCCGTGCCTCAGCACCTCCGTGCCTCAGCACCTCCGTGCCTCAGCACCTCCGTGCCTCAGCGCCTCCGTACCTCAGCACTCAGCACCTCCGTGCCTCAGCACCTCCGTGCCTCAGCACTCGGCACCTCTGTGCCTCCAGCACCTCTGTGCCTCCAGCACCTTCGTGCTTCCACCACCACTGTGCCTCCAAGCATCTCAACGTCTCTAAGCGCCACAGCGCCTTCAAACACCTCAGTAACTAGCATTTCGGTGCCTCTAGCACCTCAGTGCCTCCAGCACCCCAACATCGCTCACAGTAAGCTTTTGGTACTCTCCACCAATTCATCAGCACCTTTACAAGTCTTGTCTTTCAGGAGACCTTCAAGCATTCACCCGTGCCTCCTGCCTACCGTCCTAATCCTGTATGAGGAAGACCTACATCCGGCCATCTCTACTGCGACCCAGTAACGGTTCCGCTTCCCGGTCACCGGAAGAAACCCCGAGTCCACAACGCTTCCAAACCAGGTCAGTAATAATGTGTAAGGCGCATTACGTTTATAAGGACATTAGTAATGTGTCTCATATGTGTAAGGGGCATTACTGTGTGGAATTATGTGTATAAATGCATTACTAATGTGTGGCATTATGTGTATAAGGTGCTCTACTATGTGGCATTGCATATAGAAAAGGCACTACTGTGTCATCTAATGTGTATAAAGAGCAATAGGGTTTGGTGTAATGTGAATAAGGAGCAATTCAGTGTGATGTAATGTGAATAAGGGGATCTACTGTGTGGAGTAACGTTTCTAAGGTAAAGTGATACTACTGTGGGATGTCATATGAATTATGGACACTATCGCATGATCAAATGTGAATAAAGTTGCAGTACTGTGTGGTGTAATTGGAATTGGGGTTACTATTGTGTGGCCATGCCCCTTGGCAGCAAAAACACCCCCCTTTTTGGGCTGTGCGCTAAATGTGCGAACTGTTCCTTTTTAAAATATAGGGGGTAGGAGCACCAAAGGAGGACCGCTATGGGTGAGGGGTGATGGTGCTGGGAAAGAGGTGCAAGGTCAGAGGCGGAACCAGCTGTGGCGCTAGGGGGCACCAGCCAAAATCTTGCCTAGGGCATCATATTGGTTAGGGCCGTCTCTGGGTGACACGGTAATGACGTCCGATACCCGCCCTGCCATGCCTGCGTTTTTCCAAACATTCCCAGAAAATGGTCAGTTGACACCCGGAAAAGCCCTCTTCCTGTCAATCTCCTTGCGACCGGCTGTGCGATTGGAATCGTCGCTAGAATCAGTGCAAAACCACAAAGGACTTCGTACCCATACGACGCGCGTGCACATTGCGGTGCATATGCATGCACAGATTAGCCTTTTTTTCACTGATCGATATGCAGCGATCAACGGCAGCTAGCAATCAACTCGGAATGACCCTGTCATACAGCCGCCGCGGCCCCCGTACTTGCCTCTACGGGGGTGCTGGATCTCCGGGCGGCTGCATTCGCTGGCGGTCTCCGGCTCCCGGAGCTCCGTCCAGCGCTCATAGTGTGGACGTCGCGGGTGCGGGTGACGTCATCAAGCGCTCCCCAATCAGACGCTGAAGTTCAAATTCAGACGCCGGGCAGAGCTCCGGCGCCTGAGTATCATCTATTCTGCCTACAGAAGTTGTGATCTCCAGTGCTCCCGCATTCCTGTGGTTTCCAGCCCTCCCAGACGGACTCCAAGCGCCTCAGTGTCTTCAAGCACCTCAGTGCCTCCAAGCGCCTCAGCACCTCCAAGCACCTCAGTGTCTTCAAGCACCTCAGTACCTCCAAGCACCTCAGTGCCTCCGAGCGCCTCTGCGCCTCCAAGCACCTCAGTGCCTCCAAGCGCCTCAGCACCTCCAAGCACCTCAGTGTCTTCAAGCACCTCAGTGCCTCCAAGCGCCTCCAAGCACCTCAGTGCCTCCGAGCGCCTCAGCACCTCCAAGCACCTCAGTGTCTTCAAGCACCTCAGTGCCTCCAAGCACCTCAGTGCCTCCAAGCGCCTCCGCGCCTCCAAGCACCTCAGTGCCTCCAAGCACCTCAGTGCCTCCAAGCGCCTCAGCGCCTCCAAGCACCTCAGTGCCTCCAAGCGCCTCAGCGCCTACAAGCACTTCAGCGCCTACAAGCACCTCAGTGTCTCCAAGCCCCCAGTGCACTTTAGCGCAGTTTGTGCCTCCAGCACCTGGTATTCTTCACTGATTCATCAGCGCCTTTCAAGTTCTGTTTTTCAGGAGACCTTCAGCGTCCACGCGTGCCTCCTGTCTGCCGACCTAATCCTGCATGAGGAAAACTTACATTCGGCCATCTCTGCTGCGGTCCAGTTGCGGTTCCTCTTCCCGGTCACCGGAAGAAACCCCGAGTCCACAACACTCCCAAACCAGGTCAGTGATAGTATACTCAGGCCTCATGGACCCGGGGGATCGGAACACGGACTCAAGTGCCATCCAGAATTTGGCTTCCAGCGTGCAAAGTCAGGAAGCAGCACAGGGCCAAGTGATACAGTATCTCCAGGAGTTGTCCGGTCGTTTGGATCAGATTCAAGCATCCTTAACTTCTGTAATTCCGGCCCCAGTTCCCGTAGCCGCACCAGTTGCCGCTCCCAGCAATGTTCAACCATCGGCTGGTATCAGTCCGCGCCTTCAACTCCCTACTCCTTCCCGTTATAATGGGAATCCTTAAAATTGTCGAGGTTTCTTAAACCAATGCGAAGTTCATTTTGAGCTACTCGCACATAATTTTCCCACAGACCGTTCCAAGGTGGCATATATTATTTCTTTGCTTGACGGATCTGCATTGGATTGGGTGTCTCCACTATGGGAACGATCTGATTCATTGGTTTCCAATTATACTGAATTCATTACGTCTTTCCGAAGAATTTTCGATGAGCCCGGCAGGATGACCACGGCCTCTTCCGACTTGCTACGCATCCGTCAGGGCTCCCGATCCGTGGGCCAGTACGTGGTTCATTTTCAGACCATTGCTTCTGTACTTCACTGGAATAATGACGCCCTGAGAGCAGCTTTCTGGAACGGTCTCTCTGATCGCCTGAAGGATGAGTTGGTCACTAGGGAACTCCCGGATTCGTTAGAGGAACTGACTTCTCTCTGCGTCAAGGTGGATCTCCGGATGCAGGAACGTGGAGGTGAACGTAGTCGATCGGAGCGTTCCAGGTTCCGGCTTCCTTCCTCTAGGCAAGCAGTGGTACCAAGTCCGGACGAACCCATGCAGATTAACC
The DNA here is from genome assembly GCF_028390025.1 of Pseudophryne corroboree. Classification (NCBI taxonomy): domain Eukaryota; kingdom Metazoa; phylum Chordata; class Amphibia; order Anura; family Myobatrachidae; genus Pseudophryne; species Pseudophryne corroboree. Next base: position 637,785,192 of record NC_086449.1, read on the forward strand.
GGTCCCGATTGTCTCCGGAAGAACGACAGCGTCGTCGTGAGGGCAAGCTCTGTCTGTACTGCGGGGCCATAGATCACTTTATCAAATCCTGAAAGTCCCGTCTGGGAAACGGGCAGGCCTAGCTTGTTCCAGAGGAGTCAAGTTGGGGGTCACGACTAAATCTTCTCCGACTTTGGATTGTTTGCTTCCTGTGTCCTTAATCACCAAGTCAGTCTCCAAGTCTTGTGAGGCCCTGTTGGATTCCGGAGCTGCGGGGAACTTCGTTTCTTCTTCCTGTGTCCAAAGCATGGATTTAAAGGTACGGCCTATCGAGCGGCCTATTTCGTTGACGGCTATCAATGGTACTAGAATATCCAAGGGTCTCATAACGTGGCGCACGGAGCCAGTTAAGCTGCAGGTCGGAGCTCTACATTAAGAATGTCTGGAATTCTTGGTGATTCCGGAAATGCATCATGATCTGGTCCTGGGAATGCCTTGGCTCAAAGTTCATAATCCCCACATTGATTGGAAGTCTTCTCAAATTCTGTCTTGGAGTTCTTTTTGTCACGCTAACTGTCTCACTCCCGTCTGTCCGCTCCGTGTCTCTTCTAAGTCGGATGAAGAGCATATTCCGGAGGCGTATCAAGAGTTCAAGGATGTGTTTTCGGAACAGGCGGCTGACCAGTTACCACCCCAAAGGCCTTGGGACTGCCCCATTGAACTTATCCCAGGGAAGATGCCGCCCCGTGGCCGCACATATCCTCTGTCACTTCCTGAGGCCCAAGCTATGTCGGACTATATTAAGTCCAATCTGCTCAAAGGATTCATTCGCCCCTCTATCTCCCCGGCTGGAGCGGGCTTCTTTTTCGTGAAGAAGGAGGACGGGGGGTTGAGACCATGTATCGACTACCGCGGCTTAAACGATATCACCATCAAGAATAAATACCCCTTGCCACTAATCACAGAGTTATTTGATAGGGTTCGTGGCGCCCGCGCTATCTCCAAGCTCGATTTGAGGGGGGCCTATAATCTTATACGCATCCGAGAAGGGGATGAATGGAAAACCGCCTTCAATACCAGGGATGGGCATTATGAATATCTGGTGATGCTGTTTGGCCTTAGTAATGCCCCTGCCATCTTCCAGGGATTCGTCAACGAAATCTTCCGAGACATGTTATATCGAAGTGTTGTGGTATATTTAGACGACATACTGATTTTTTCCAAAGATCTTGCTGAACATAGGACACAGGTCAAAAAGGTGCTCCACCGTTTACGAAAGAATCATCTCTATGCTAAGATCTCCAAATGTACCTTCGAAGTAACATCAATTCCGTTCCTCGGTTATATCATCTCGGGGACGGAACTTCGCATGGACCCGGAGAAACTTTCTGCCATTCGTGACTGGAATCAGCCTCTCTCTTTGAAAGCGATACAAAGATTCCTGGGCTTTGAGAATTATTACAGGAAATTCATTAGGGGTTTCTCTACTATAGTTGCACCCATTACCGCCTTGACGAGAAAGGGCTCCAACCCGGGTTTGTGGTCTCCCGAAGCCATGGAAGCTTTCACCTACTTGAAATCAGCTTTTATGTCAGCCCCGGTATTTCAACAACCAAATTTCGAAGAACCTTTTTTCCTGGAAGTTGATGCATCCTCGGTCGGAGTCGGAGCCGTTCTCTCCCAGTACTCCTCGGATAAGAAATTGCATCCGTGTGGCTTCCACTCTCGAAAGTTCTCCCCGGCCGAACGGAATTATATTATTGGTGATCAAGAGCTCTTAGCCATAAAATCCGCTTTGGAGGAGTCGAGGTATCTTTTAGAAGGGGCCAAACATGTGATTACTATTTACACCGATCACAAAAATTTGTTGTACATTAAAACCGCACAGTGTTTGAATCCTGGTCAAGCTAGATGGGCGCTTTTCTTCACTGGATTTTCTTTTGTTATCAAGTACCGGGCCGGGACTTTCAATACTAAAGCTGATGCACTCTCTCGTTCACAAACTCCCACAGATGAAGAGGATTCTTCTGAACGGAATTTAATTCTGAATCCAATTTCTGTTTCCGCTGCTTCCACTACTCCGGGCCCTCCCCCTGGGAGAATATCTGTACCAACTAAATTCCAACCGAAAATACTGCAGTGGGCTCACATCTCCAAGTTCTCTGGTCATCCCGGCGTCCAGAAGTTGCTCAAGTTTCTACAAAGATCTTACTGGTGGGACACCATGAGGAAGGATGTACAGGATTACGTTAATTCTTGTCCACAGTGTACCCAGCATAAATCTCCTCGTCTACCTCCTGCCGGGTTGCTTCGCCCTCTGTCCATTCCTATGAAACCCTGGACTCATATTTCCATGGACTTCATTACCGAATTGCCCTGTTCCAAGGGTTACAATACCATCTGGGTGATTGTTGACCGCTTTTCAAAGATGGCGCACTTCGTTCCATTGACAGGTCTGCCGACAGCTCCCAAGTTGGCTTTATTGTTCATCCGGGAACACTTTCGGTTGCATGGTTTACCTCAAGAAATACAATAACAAACAATGGGATAGGAACCCACTGGTGGCGCAAGACACTGTGCGGTTACCGTGACAAGTTGCCGCAATGATCAAATGTCCATAGGAGAACACTGGGAGAGTCCAGAAACTTCTTATTACTTGTTCTCATATAGATCCGAGTCCGTGGGGTAATATGTAAAAGAAGAACACAGATGGTGTACAAAAATCAATATGGGATCCCACAGTCAATGGATGATGGGGGGGTGGTTTCTTCCAGGATTCCTTATGCTGTGGTGTCTTTACAAGTGTGCTTCTATCTGTAAAGGTTCACCCTGGTGCCCGAAAAGAACATGAGTTCCTCACATGTGTGCTTACATAAAGGTTAAAAAGAAACCTTTATATGGAAGAACGGCGTCTTTCAAAGTAAGCATGATAGTGAGCATCTAATTCAGTAAAGTTTACACGAGATCATTTATGACTACTCCTATCGGGTGAAAGACACTACACGTTCAGAGGCCTTAAAGAAACCTTTATAGGTTTTTCTGGGGTATTTTGAAGTAAGCACACGTGAGGAACTCACGTTCTTTTCGGGCACCAGGGTGAACCTTTACAGATAGAAGCACACTTGTAAAGACACCACAGCATAAGGAATCCTGGAAGAAACCACCCCCCATCATCCATTGACTGTGGGATCCCATATTGATTTTTGTACACCATCTGTGTTCTTCTTTTACATATTACCCCACGGACTCGGATCTATATGAGTACAAGTAATAAGAAGTTTCGGGACTCTCCCAGTGTTCTCCTATGGACATTTGATCATTGCGGCAACTTGTCACGGTAACCGCACAGTGTCTTGCGCCACCAGTGGGTTCCTATCCCATTGTTTGTTATTGTGATTCTTTCTGGGTGTGTGTGGTGACATACCAAGATAGGACCCCACTAAAGGCAGCAGTTAGAGTGCGCAGGAATTTACCTTACATAAGTTATAGTTAAGTCAAGAAATAGTCTCTGATCGAGGGGTACAGTTCACCGCAAGGTTTTGGAGAGCCCTCTGCTCAGCCTTACAAAGTACACTTAAATTTTTGTCTGCCTATCATCCCCCAAGCGCCTCAGTGCCTCCAAGCGCCTCAGCGCCTCCAAGCACCTCAGTGCCTCCAAGCACCTCGGTGCCTCCAAGCGCCTCAGCGCCTCCAAGCACCTCAGTGTCTCCAAGCGCCTCAGCGCCTCCAAGCACTTCAGCGCCTACAAGCACCTCAGTGTCTCCAAGCCCCCAGTGCACTTTAGCTCAGTTTGTGCCTCCAGCACCTGGTATTCTTCACTGATTCATCAGCGCCTTTCAAGTTCTGTGTTTCAGGAGACCTTCAGCGTCCACGCGTGCCTCCTGTCTGCCGACCTAATCCTGCATGAGGAAAACTTACATTCGGCCATCTCTGCTGCGGTCCAGTTGCGGTTCCTCTTCCTGGTCACCGGAAGAAACCCAGAGTCCACAACACTCCCAAACCAGGTCAGTGATAGACCCCCTATGACTCTTTGTGAGTCATGAGGCGGTCACCATTTTGTTCAGTCTTGGTACAGAATTCACCATTTTATAACACAGAGTAAAAAAGTGACAAATGACCTTGTAATAAAAACGCATAATACATTTATGTTTAAATATATTGTAGTTGACTTTGTCTTTATTTCATTAATACATGCTCTTAAAATGTGAGGAAGCAGCAGTGAAGCCTAGCAAGGTAATGGAGAGCAGAGCTGGTCGTGGATAGTGTTACAGTGGTGGGGAGAATAAAAGGGTGAATGATTAGTTTAGATAAAGTATAGGAAAAGGTGCGAGATCTAAAGGTTGAGAGTGGTAAGACTGAGATGACAATGCAAATGGGGAGATTATGGAGAAACGATGAGAATGGATGGATGAATCTGTTGTCAAGAATACAAAGGGAAACTTTATATTTGAATGTATGCTGTAAGAGATTTATGCAAGTCAATAATAATATTATACAGGTGATACACTCCTGACAGGTAGATCTGCTCCTCACAGAGGGGGTCATTCAGGTGTGGCTGAACCACACCATTTTTGAAATTAGAAACTGCACCACCGCCACAGTTATTCTGCATGCCGCCTGCTGTCGAACTCTGCAAAGGTGAAGTGTCCGGTCCTGCCACCTTGCTCCCTGCTGCCATACACTACGGGACCTCCTGCCATTGCCGACATGCCCTCTGCCGATTCCTGCAGCAGTGGCAGACAGTGCCACTCTCTCTTGATCCCACAATGCCGCCACGCTGATCAGAGCCGGCCCTAACCAATATGATGCCCTAGGCAAGATCTTGGCTGGTGCCCCCTAGCACCACCGCTAGTTCCGCCTCTGACCCTGCACCCATTTCCCAGCACCATCATCCCCCACCCATAGCAGTTATATTCTTGTTTTTCTACCCCCTGTAATTTAAATAAGAACAGTGTGCACATTCAGCGCACAGCCCAAAAAGGTATGTGTTTTTGCTGGCAAGGGGCATGGCCACACAATAGTACCCCCAATTCAAATGATGCCTCACAGTAGTGCAACTTTATTCACAATTTATCATACGATAGTGTCCCTTATTCACATTAAATCACACAGTAGTACCAATTTACCTTATATACATTACTTCTCACAGTAGTGCCCCTCATTCACATAACATCATACTGAATTACTCCTTATTCACATTACACCACACCATATTGCTCTTTATTCTCATTACACCACACCATATTGCTCTTTATTCTCATTACACCACACCATATTGCTCCTTATTCACATTACACCACACCATATTGCTCTTTATTCACATTACATCACACCACATTGCTCTTTATTCACATTAGACCACATAGTAGTGCCCTTTCTATACGTTAACCCACACAGTAGAGCACCTTATACACATAATGCCACACATTGGTAATGCATTTATACACATAATACCACACAGTAATGCCCCTTACACATATGACACACATTATTAATGTCCTTATACACATTATGCCAACCCTTATTAAGGCCCTTATACACATAATTTCCCTTACACATATGCCGCACATTGTTAATGCCCTTATACACATAATGACACACATAATGTCCCTTACACATATGCCGCACATTATTAGTGCCCTTATACACATAATGACACACATAGTGCCCCTTACACATATGTTACACATTATTAATGCCCTTATACAAATAATGACACATATAGTTCCTGGCGTGAGTCAACTGGCAGCTCTGCAAACGTCGGGTGCCTATTTTTTATGAAAATGCATCTTATTTGCATTGCTATGTGGCTAGGATGCACAAGCAGCTTCTGCTGATTAAAATGATATGCAGCATGCCTATATACTGTATGCGACTGTGGCTGTATCTGCATACGAAATGCTTCACACAGAATATAGGCATGCTGCATATCATTTTTATCAGCAGAAGCTGATTGTTCCCCTAGGCATACCAGATGCCCTAGGCAATTGCCTAGTTTGCCTATGCCTAAGGCCGGCTCTGACGCTGATAGTGTGCTGGGCTGCTGGGACCGGTCATCCAGAAGGCTCAGCAGCAGCGAGGTGTACCCACAGATGAGGAGACACATGAGTGGATTAAAAATCGCATAACTGGCTTATATACACTCATAAGATGCTCCTTTACTCTGCCAAGCTTCACAACAAACTATGTTCCTGCTGTGAAGAACTTTTATGCCACCTGCAGATTAAAGCTGGATACAAACTAGAAGATGTAGTGGATAATCTGACCAATTCCGATATCATCTTGTGTGTATGACAAAGTCGCTGACAATGCGCGATCTGCATGTTGTCAGTGACATCACCCGTCTGATGTGCATGCAGGTCAATCCAGCGATATCGCCAGCGAGGGTCATACTGCCGAATGAAGCATGGCCCCCACTCCTCTCCCCACCGTAGTTCATTGCTGCAAGTGTGTATGCACTAGCCGATGCCGGCTTCGCCGCCGGGTCCCATTACTAATTATATCGCCAGGTATACACATTGTCTATTGTGTACCCTGCTTAAGAATTACTGACAATGATGGCCCCTCATCCACCAATGAACTTACTCCATGTCACTGGCATATTTATAATGGGTGCACACCCTGCACCCATTATTTTTAATACTTACCCTCCGGAGTCCCGCTGTGCAGCAGCAGCGCTGCAGGAATCACTGGAAAAATTGCACAGCGCCATTTTCCTAGTGTTTTGTGCATGCACAAGAGGAAAAATCACTGGGAAAATGGCCACCACACCTAGGGAATCTTGTGCCCAGAGTCTACAGCACTGCCGCCAGCTAGAGAGGAGGGGACCCAGACGGAACCTGCACACGGGCCTGCTCCTCTCTAGAAACGCCCCTGCTCAATGTAGGTTATGTCTGTGGTTAGAGGCATTAATAAACCAGTGTGATAGGTACAGATGGGTCCACGGTTATCTTGACTAGTTTTATCCTATTAAAGGTCAAGATAAACATGGACCCATCTGTACTCCATTTTTACAGATAATTTAGTTAACATTCTTATTGATGAATTAATCACTGCATTTAAGAGACCAGACTTCTGGGAAATGCAATTTACATGCCAGACCCTTTTCAGAGCATGACGGGCTATTGCTGAGAAGTTCTATCTACAGACAGATATACGTAGGTTCAAAATGGCCACTGAGCAAGGCAGAAGTACAGTAGCTTTTGAAGCACCATTGAAATTCAAATTGCATCCCGCTGTACTCAATTCTCCAAGGGAAGAAAACATGCCGATAGGATGCCCCCCAGGCTAAAAGTTGCCAGACAGCCCCTGCATATTAGGTTGCCTATCACGGGTCTGGAATATATACATACTATTTTCTGTCCTCTCTGCTGCCAGGAAGACAAATCAACAAGAAGTAGGGAAATAGTCAGAGACCTGAATATCAATGAGCAATGGATAGAGGGGGTCATTCCAAGTTGATCGCTAGCTGCTTTCGTTCGCTGTGCAGCGATGAGGCAAAAAAGCGGCACTTCTGCACATGCATATGCGGCGCAATATGCACGCGCCTCGTACGTTTACAACGGGCGATGTAGTTTCACACAGGGTTTAGCAAAGCTTTTCAGTCGCACTGCTGGCCGCAGAGTGATTGACATGAAGTGGGCGTTTCTGGGTGTCAACTGACCGTTTTCAGGGAGTGTTCCAAAAAACACAAGCATGCCAGTTAAAACGCAGGTGTGGCTGGGCGAACGCAGGGCGTGTTCGTGACGTCAAAACAGGAACTAAATAGTCTGAAGTGATCGCAAGTGCTGAGTAGGTATTGAGCTACTCAAAACTGCACAAAAAAAATTTGCTGCCGCTCTGCGATCCTATCGTTCGCACTTCTGCTAAGCTAAATTACACTCCCAGTGGGAGGTGGCATAGCGTTTGCACGGCTGCTAATAACAGCTAGCGAGCGAACAACTCGGAATGACAACCAGAGTCAGCACTGCTTAAGAAGGAAAATGTCAATCTTTCACACAAAAAAAGGGCTTGTTTCTTATTTATACATTTATTTATTTGTTTTTAACATTTATTCAAGATTTCAGCAACAATGCAAAAATACAAGATAATAACTCCCCTTTTCCACTGACCTCAGAGTCCCTGGTATTTGCACGTGAAATGGTGCCAACCTGGGATTTTGGTCAGTGTTAAAATGCAAACTTTCCAGGCTCCTAACATTGCTTTTAACGAAGGTCTGGCTGAGACCTGGGAATTTGCTGGGCCGTCAGTAGAAAAGGGGTATACCAGTTGTCATAGGCTACATCGGTAGCAAATGAACAAGAGTGTAAATAAGCCACTTATATACTGTAGTTACATAGTTGGTGAGGTTGAAAAAAGACAAGGGGGTATATTTACTAAAGTTCCGAGTTTGTCCGATTTTTTTTTTAATTTCTAAGTGGCAACATGGGAATTTACTAAGCACAAATCTCGGCAGTGTTTGGGCTATTCGTAATGGTTTTCACGGCAAAGTTCAGAAACACGAATGAATAGACGATCGGTCAAACGCGGCTGTTTGTTCATATAACACGGGAATTTACTATTCATTCGTATTTGGGTGTTTGACTTTCAATGCTCAATTGCGGTTGTATTTTTTTGCGCTTCGTTAAAAAAAGCAGCAAAAAAATAGACCTTCTTTTTTCAGGCGTGTTTACATGTGTTGCAACTTAAAAATCATTCACACCTGAATTAGGATGGCTATAAAAGGATCTTAGGCCCATTTCAAACAACCTACACTCAGAAATGGCTGCTGGAGTATGGTGCAGTGATATTTTGTGTGCTGTGGGATTCCTCAGACTCAGACATCAGCCTGTAAGTAACCAGGGCCAAGAAACTGAACATGGTCAGCAGGTTGTACAGGTTCCACGGAGGCTGCGCAGGCCTCGTTTTTTTAGGGGGCGTTTAAACTTGAACGCATTGTCCGATGACAGGGTCATACAGATGTTCCGTCTAAATCGTAACAACATTTTCCGTCTGTATGACCTTGTCAAACTGGGCCTAGACCCTGAGACAGCACGCTCTCGCCCTGTCTCAGGCCTGCACAAACTCCTGGCTGTGTTGCACTTTATGGCTACTGGGACCTTTCAGGCTGTATCTGGGGATGTCATTGGAATCTCACAGCCCACCTTTTCCAGAATACTAACACAGGTGACGTATACCTAACAACCTCATCTATTTCTTTGTTGTTATAATTACTCTCAGTGGCCAGTGATGATGTTATGTCATTAAATCACATTAACATTTTTTTCACAAATATACACACAGGTGTTGGATGTTTTGCAGCCCCACATCGATGCCTCAATCTGCTTCCCTACCCAGGAGTCTCAGTGGCATGCCGTCAGGGTAGCTTTCTATGAGCTTGCTGGCATGCCCAATGTGCTTGGAGCCATAGATTGCACACACATTCAGCTGAGACCACCTAGGGGCAGGCAGCTCATATATACTAATCGTCATCTAAACCACTCCACAAATGTGCAGGTGGTTTGTGATGCAAATCTAAAAATAATGAGTGTTGTTGCTGGTTACCCTGGTGGCTGCCATGACTCCTTCATCGTCAGTCAGTCATCCCTCTTTGATAAGTTTGAGGACGGACAAATGCCAGATGGATGGCTGCTGGGTATGTAATTTGATATGTGTAGGACTTTATATACTACACAAAAATACACTGTGTTACTTAGGTGTTGCTGTGTCTTAACATGAAGCACGTTACTATATCTGTCTTTCAGGTGATGGAGGATATGGCTCTTTCACTTGGCTTCTAACTTCATTGTCCCGACCTGATTACCCTGTTGAACACAATTACAATAATGCACATAAGTCCACGTGGAATGTGATAGAAAGATGTTTTGGTGTGCTGAAATCTAGGTTTCGGTGTCTGGATAAGTCTGGTGGGCTTTTGTTGTATAGTCCCTTGAAGGTGACTCAAATTGTGTTCTTCATAACGTGTTTGCAACAAGATCTGCCACATGTTGATGAGTACGAGGAGGATGAAGAAAGCAGTCAGCAAGCAGAGAATTTAGCGACATCTGGCAACACTTGGAGTACAGATGTAGGGAGGCAGGTAAGGCAAGGCCTCATAAATTCACATTTTTAAGGTAAGTATGTTTTGCTTCTTTCATTTGTTGTGTAAGCCTAAATAGATTATGATAAATTATATTTATTAAAACATTACTCAGAATGTGTCTGTCTCCTTTAGACATACAAACATACCCTTGCTATATGCAGAACAAATGCAGCATGTGTATTGTGTTTATATAAATTGTCAAAACATCAGATTATGAGTCACATGTATGAAGTCTGGATAAGTATTAAATAAATTTAAATTTGTACAAAACACACATAATCCTGATAAGAATTGATTATGTTATTTACTTTATGAATGTGTGTTACGTCCTAATGTAACACTACGCCACATTTAATATCTTATCCTTGAGGAATACATGTGTCCTTATGTGTGGTGTTCCATTGGATTTAAGGGACACAAACTTAGTCTCATCCAAAATAATTTATTTTGTTATGTTTGCTGGAGTAAACTTGCAGATTTGGAAGTCAATACACAGTTTTCCACATATATCCATTATTACACACATTATTGTTTTTTTTAAATAAATTTTCAATTTCTTTGGTTATGCCTCATGTTTTAGAATCAGATTACTCATTTTTACCACACACAAACATGGCAGAACAATAATGTCAATCATTTGGCAAAATAATGATCTCAATTTGTTTACAACATATTAGGACACTCTTTTGTAACACAATAGTGTTATTATTGTAATGTCATCTATAGAAGAAATGTTAAAGAGTTAAACTTCACATTGTAAATTGTATTGGTCATGGATTAATCTGCATGGCTGCCAATTAGTCTGGCTGCAGGATATGAGAGTGATTGGAATCAAGAAGTATTCATTAGATAATCAAATATAGTGGTCTTATTTCTGCATGCTAAAGACATTCTGCATGGCTGCCAATTAGTCTGGCTGCAGGATATGAGAGTGATTGGAATCAAGAACTATTCATTAGATAATCAAATATAGTGGTCTTATTTCTGCATGCTAAAGACATTCTGCATGGCTGCCAATTAGTCTGGCTGCAAGATATGAGAGTGATTGGAATCAAGAACTATTCATTAGATAATCAAATATACTGTAGTGGTCTTATTTCTGCATGCTAAGATCAATGTGCAGCTCAAAGAACATTTCCCTCCTCCAAAAAAATACAAAGATGTTCAATAATAATTGTTTGGAAAAAAGTCCTTTTGTTGTTTGTAATAGGTCTAATTAATGATGTTGAAAAAATTTACAAGGTGCTAAATGGTATATATATTCAGACAATCATACACTTACTAACTGTGTTTGTTTTCTTCGCATAACAGAAAACGGTATCTATATGATTTATGTTTTTTTGGGTGGCTGCTTGGACTGGCCTTAGCCTTTACCACAGTCGTGTTGGCGTGCTCTTGTGGAGCGCCTTGGTGGTGAGGACACAGGTGATATAATTGGAGTTGTCGTACCAGAACTGCTGCTTGGTTGCTGTTGGTGCTGGGATCTGAGTGTTTCATTGAGGTTAGTGAGGGTGGCATTGAGTTCACGTGTTGCAGCATTTTGATTTTCTAAAATTCTGGTGATAGATTCATTTATCATTTGATTGTTTTCTAAAATGTTGATGTAGCTTTGCTGTTGTCTGTGCTGTTCTTCCATTATGCGTTGTAAGTTGCCCATGACATGTGTAATGTCTACACGCATGATTTCCATGGTATTGGCAATTCTTGTGGTTGGTTCATTTTGGGGGCTGATATTTCTGCTGATTCTTCTGAGGTGAGATGGTAGGCTTGAAAAAATGTGGGTCTGCCTACGCAGGCAATCCTGATTAGTGGCCTGCTGTGTAGTCCAACTGTCCCAAAACACTTGATCAGGGCCTTGTGCTACTGGTGTTGTTGGGCTGTGTTGTGGTGGTGGTGTGTTTTGCTGTGGTGGTGTACTCACAGGTGCTGGGGGGCTGTTTCCTTCAATTACTGGCTGCATTTGTAAAATGATTGTCTCATCCATGTCACTGTGTTGCTGGTGTTGTGTAGGGATGCTGGTACCAGTACTAGACTCTGGAATAAAAAAACATTTTGTCGTTAGTTATCCATATGTTAAAACAATTACTCAAAAGCAATAAACAAGGAACACATGTATTTGAATGTTGATTACGGATATCTTGAATAACAATATCATCACTCATAACTTAAATACATACATATTCCTGTTTGTGGCAAATGTGTCTGGTTACTTCATTGTGAAAGCAAGCACGAGTTGTATGGTAGATCAGACATACTTTAGTCTATGAACAAAAAGACGGATTGGATCTATCTTAGGCGCCCCTGGCTGCTGAGTGATGTATAACAACAGAGAGAACACCACTCTCCAAACAAATGACCAATGCTACAGAATAAATGTCAACATATAACATCAAGCACCAGAATAAAGGAAAACTTCCCTTAGGTGCGGAAGATTCTGTAGAGGATGATTCTTTCTATTTCACAGTTGATGGTTTCTCCTTCCACTCTCAGTATGGATGGTACATGTAAAGGACTATAACAATACAATAGTGTAGTATGTCTATAACAGGTGGTGTTACACCCGAGTGGTAGATTCTGAAGTTAGGGAATAGTGCAGATCCTTTACCATGGCTCTAAAAACTTTCCTTTCACTTAGGTGATTAATTTCAGGTATGCATACCCCAACTCACAGGCAAGATGTTTTTTTCAAACATGTAAAGGTATCTTTAACCGGATATATTAAATACCCCAGAAAACTGTCTTTAGCGGGCGTACCCAAACTCACAGCGAATGACGATATATAAAACACATAAAGGTTTCTTTTCTGAAGTGACAAGAGATGACAGCGTACCCCAACTCACAATTCAGTTGATTTTCGTAAGCATGTAAAGGTTTCTTTCAGCATCCAGAAAAGACCAGGATTCATCCTAAAAAAAAAAAAAAAAAAAAAGGAACCAAACACAATAGCCATATGCACTATGGAAAGTGCAACACAGGAAATAATGTACAGGACACAGACATGGGACACAATTACAAATATATACACTAACAAGCCAAATCACACACATCTTGCTTTTCGTATCTAATGTAATTAATGAAAGAAGTAATATAGAAAATGCTCTGTGATGTGTCACTACAAACACACTAGCACAATATCAGCAAACACATAAGTAAAGCATTGTTTACAAATCATAATCATCATCATAATAGTAATGTCACTAAGTCAGCAGTGTTGTGTCAGGGTACAAATACAGCCTCAAACTGAAACAACAAATAGTGGGTTTGTCTTAAACATGATTACATTCTGTACTAATTAAATTACACATGTAACTGGTTTCAAAGTGACTTTGAACTACGCCAGCCTCTAACATGTCAACCACTGTTTTGTGAACATTGCATATGGATAACTAAAAAAAAACAACAACAACTTTAAAACACTAAAATGTGGTAAAGGACAAAATTACTGCTGTACAATTCAATGACACACCAAGTCAAAAATACACATGGAAAATGTAATGTGAAAATACAACATGACATACAATAAAGTACTATGTTACATTGGCTTTTGTAGAAAACATTATCCAAAACAATGTCTTTTCTGACGCGCACTTGAAGATGGTAGTAATGTGCAACTTCACATGACACACATTTTAAAAAAACATTAATACCTAACTAATGTAATAGAATGTTAAGAATAAAACACATGCTCACCATCCTTCCTGGGCCGATCGGAATCCCGGACATGGGTTGCTGACACTACTTCAGGAGGTATTAAACTCCGCATGGGCTCCTCATAGTCCAGATATCTGGCAATGAAGGGCTGTCCACCACCGGTTTTGCGAGCCGACTTCGCCTCCTTGGCCATTTTGGACTTGACACGGTGCTTCATGTCATAGTACCGTTTGCGACACGTGTCCTCCGTCCGCTTGACCACCCGCTCACTATTTACAGCAGCAACAACTTTTGCCCACAGCACCGTCTTCTTCCGTGTTGGCACCTTGGCGGACTCAGGCCCAAATAGCTGCCACTGATGCTTCATCAGCTCCCGCACCAATGCCACATTTTCAGCATAACTAAACTTTACATTCCGCCCAGTCTTAGTAGTGGTGCGTGGCTGCGGAGCTGTCTGACTGTCACTATCACTGTCACTTGAGGCTGCTGCAGCAACCTCACCCACCTCCTCCACCTCACTAACCTCACTCTCATTCACCTCCTCCACCTGACCAACCTCCTCCCCCTCACTCACACCCTCCACCTCACTCACCTCAGCCACCTCACCCACCTCTGAGTCAGACATAATTGTGTGGTTAAACAATTAACACAGAAAAATAATAAGACAAACAACACACTCCTCCACTACCACTGCACAACACACACACACACACACACACACACACACTGACAATGGACTATAAATAAAAAAAACTAGGACAAAAAATGAGACAAACCCAAAAAAACAAGACTACAGGAATGACAAGACTACTTCCAAACACAATACTACACTCAGAAATCGTTAACAAAACTCCTCACCAAACCAACTACTCAAAAACCTCCACAGCACAACCTCTCTCCTCACCACTAACTAAACCCACAAGGTGCGGACGGTTTGGGGCGTATTTATATGGTTGCGCACAGACACTTATACATCGGAAACACAACCAATCACGAACGTGGATGAAAATCGAAACTAAAAGTGAAAATGCGGCCGTGGTTGGTAAAAAACCCTTCCGCGTTTAACATTGAAAATAATCAAGTAAAAACAAAAAAAAACACGAACGCAAACGTCATTGATGGCCGTAAATGGACCAAAAAAATACGACTGCCATCGACATCGGATAATACGAAAACCATTAACTCGACAGCTTCGTAAATTAGCATAGATAAATTCAAAAAGTTGCATGAAAATGCACCCGATAAAAAATGAGTTTAAACTCTACACAAACCGACTCAAATACGAATTGTCAGGAATATCTGTGTTTGTGTTGCCTTGCATTGTCTCATTCCTGCCTCTAGGGGTCTCACTTGCTGCCTTAGGTCTGAATGGCAGTTGCACACTCTGTCCCTGCAGGTTTATTACCTGATTGTGAGCAGCTGTGGCCAACACCTTGTACTGCTATTTAGCTCCAGCTCACTTGCATCCATGTGCAGATCATTGTGGTTCCATGTGGATTGTGACTAGGCTCTCTCCAGTTATCCTGTCCTGCTTCTGCCATACCTGCATCTCTGAGACATTTCCTGGAGCCTGGTTTCACCTATGCCTTGTTATGAAACTTCTTGCCCTGCTGGAGCAATATCTGCATTCCTGAATTATTATTTGCAGTCTGGTTACTTCATTTTGGTTTGTTATTTTCCCTCTGCTTTGTTTAAACCTGGATTTCTTCATGTTCATTTTCACCTCTGCAATTAATCTGGACTGTATCTAAATTCAAGCATAATCATACTCCCTCTTAAATATCAAGCCATTACTATTATCTGGGAATATTGCATTCTGTTCCATGTTTATCAAGGATCCATTCTCTGTATGCTGATATCTTGCTGGTTCTTTCACTGCAATAAACCTTGTTTAATTTTCACCTGGCTTCAGCTGACCTCATTTCAGGTTCTTCCTGCATGTGCACACACAGAAGCTTAGTAGTCATCATAACACGAATATTAGTAAATAAACCCCAAGAAGTCCATCTAGTTCAACCTGTATTGTATCATTTAGATGCTGTAACCTTGGATATTTCTAATGTGCGGCTGGCACTTTTCGTGTTTGTGTTTTGGTTTTGGTTCTAATTCCACTTTCGTGTTTTCGTTTTGCCAAAACCACCCTTTCGGGTTTTGGTTTTGGGTCTGGAGGATTTTTGAAAATAAACATAAAAACAGCTAAAATCACAGAATTTGGGGGTAATTTTGATCCTACGGTATTATTAACCTCAATAACATTCACTTCCAGTCTATTCTGAACACCTCAGAATATTGTTTTTAGGCCAAAAGGTTGCACTGAGGTGGATGTATGACTAAGCTAAGCGACACGAGTGTGCGGCACAAACTCCTGGCCCATCTAGGAGTGGCACTGCAGTGGCAGACAGGATGGCAGATTTAAAAACTAGTCCCCAAACAGCACATGATGCAAAGAAGAAAAAGAGGTGCAATGAGGTAGCTGGATGACTAAGCTAAGCGACAAAAGTTGCGGCAGAAATACCTGGCTCATCCAGGAGTGACACTGCAGTTACAAACAGGATGGCACTTAAAAGAACTAGTCCCCAAACAGTGCATGATGCAAAGAAGAAAAAGAGGTGCAAGATGGAATTGTCCTTGGTCCCTCCCACCCACCCTTATGTTGTATAAACAGGACATGCACACTTTAACAAACCAATCATGTCAGTGACAGGGTCTGCCACACGACTGTGGCTGAAATGACTGGTTTGTTTGGGACCCACCAAAAAAGAAGCAATCAATCTCTCCTTGCACAAATTGGCTCTACAGAGGCAAGATGTCGACCTCATCCTCTAATTCCTCACCCCTTTCACTGTGTACATCATTCTCCTCACAGAGTATTAATTCATCCCCACTGGAATCCACCATCACAGGTCCCTGTGTACTTTCTGGAGGCAATTGCTGGTAAAGGCCTTCCCGGAGGAATTTATTATTCATTTTGATGAACATCATCTTCTCCACATTTTGTGGAAGTAACCTCCTATGCCGATAGCTGACAAGGTTACCAGCTGCACTAAACACTCTTTCGGAGTACACACTGGAGGGGGGCTAACTTAGGTAAAATAAAGCCAATTTGTGCAAGGGCATCCAAATTGCCTCTTTTTCCTGCCAGTATACATACATGGCATGCCTACTTGGGTGCTGTCACTCATATAATGCTCCACCATTCTTTCAATGGTGACAGAATCATATGCAGTGACAGAAAACATGTCAGTAATCATTGGCAGGTCCTTCAGTCTGGACCAGATGTCAGCTTTTGCTCCTGAATGCCCTGCATCACCACCAGCGGGTGGGCTAGGAAATGTTATCCTTTTCCGTGCAGCCCCAGTGGCAGGAGAAATTGAAGGAGGAGCTGTTGACGGGTCACGTTCCGCTTGAGTTGACAATTTACTCACCAGCAGGTCTTTGCACCTCTGCAGACTTGTGTCTGCCGGAAAGAGAGATACAACGTAGGCTTTAAACCTAGGATCGAGCACGGTGGCCAAAATGTAGTGCTCTAATTTCAACAGATTGACCACTCTTGAATCCTGGCAAAGCGAATGAAGGGCTCCATCCACAAGTTCCACATACTTTGTGGAATCGCTCCGTTTTAGCTCCTCCTTCAATTTCTCCATCTGCTTCTGCAAAAGCCTGATGAGGGGTATGACCTGACTCAAGCTGGCAGTGTCTGAACTGACTTTACGTGTGGCAAGTTCGAAGGGTTGGAGAACCTTGCACAAAACGGAAATTAGTCCTCCTTTGCCTATATCGTAGGTGGATGTATAGGCTTGAATGGCCTTTTGCTGCTCCTCCACCCTCTGAAGCATATAGTGTGTTGAATTTTACCTCATTACCACCTCTTGCTTCAGGCATGTTTGATGGCGCTCCAGTCTTCGGCACACGGTGGCTGAATGCCAAAAGCGGCCCGCAATTTTTCGGGCCACCGACAGCATCTCCTGCATGCCCCTGTCATTTTTCGATAAATTCTGCACCACCAAATTAATTGTATGTGCAAAACATGGGACGTGCTGGAATTTGCCCAGATGTAGTACATGCACAATGGGGGTCATTCCAAATTGATCACTAGCTGCCGTTGTTCACAGCACAGCGATCAGGCTAAAAATCGGCATTTCTGTGCATGCGTATGCACCGCAATGCGCAGGCGCGCCGTACAGGTACAATGAGCATCGTGGGTTTGCACAGAGTCTAACGTACATTCCAGTCGCACGGCCGAACGCAGGAAGATTGACATGAAGTGGGCGTTTCTGGGTGGCAACTGACCATTTTCAGGGACTGTTTGGTAAAACGCAGGCGTGGCTGAAAAAACGCAGGCGTGGCTGGGCAGGTGTGTGATGTCAAAAGCCGTCCCTCCGTCGTTAGGATCAAAGCACACGAAGAGTAACTACAGGGCTGGTCTTGTTTTGCACAAAAAGATTTTGCAGGCGCTCTGCTGCACAAGCGTTCGCACTCCTGCAAAGCGAAAACACACTCCCCAGTGGGCGGCGACATCGCGTTTGCATGGCTGCTAAAAACTGCTAGCGAGTGATCAACTCGGAATGACCCCCAATATTAGGGGCGTTGTCCGATATCACAAATTCCCAGGAGAGTCCAATTGGGGTAAGCCATTCTGCAGTGATGTTCCTCAGTTTCCGTAAGATGTTGTCAGCTGTGTGCCTCTTACGGAAAGTGGTGATACATAGCGTAGCCTGCCTAGGAATGAGTTGGCGTTTGCGAGATGCTGCTACTGGTGCCGCTGCTGTTGTTGCTGCGGGAGGCCATACATGGATAATGTCGATTATCTTTACAGGAATGAAAGCTATACCTTAAACACACCTTAAATACACTTTAAACCTTTAGCCACTGTGGCCGCTATACTTAATTCACACTACGCACCTTTTACGCTATTAGCGTAAAAGGGTTCCGTAGTGTACGGACTTTGCGTACACACGCCGCGCTGACGGTACAAAGTACTCGCAGCGCATACACACCCAGAGATACACTTTAAACCTTCTACAGCAATGCTATGCAATAATAGTACACTTTAAACCTTAGCAGGGCAATGCTATGCAATAATAGTACACTTTAAACCTTAGCAGGGCAATGAGGTCACGACACCAATTGTGAGTTTACCGCTGGGTTCCGACACCACAGTGGATTATTTCTGAAAGGGGGTTTACAATACAAATTATACACTACAATACAAAACAATATAACAGAATAATGGCTACAGTCAATGTACATACGTGAGAATATTCGCGTGCGCTTCCTGGTCCAGTCCTCTGTAATCAAATAGATAACATTGTGAGTCTTGTGTCTGGCCGGCCTGCAGCAGGCTTTATTTATACAAGTCTTCCAAAAGTAATACAATGGATACTGTAATCCCTTTGTCCATTGGACACAGGGATGCACTTTTACAGTACAGGAGAGGTCATAGGTTGATTTGAAAAGGTAGGCGATGTCTTTCTCAACTGCTCTTGTGGGTGGTCTCCTCTGGATTCCCGCCGCATACATAATATACAGTAAATACAGTTTATATCTATATTCTGCTTCTGCACATAACTATCCGCAGGAACATGCAATCTTCCGCAGACCAACACCGGAATGTTACCCTTAAAATACCCTACAGCTGGATACCAAATACCACCTTATAACCTTAGTCTGTCCCTTCTTATCCTGTAAAGGTGAATCCCTTTGTTCTGCAACCATTTAAACAGCTATAACTTTCTGATGTGGTGCAAGGAGACTATGGGGTATATTTACTAAGCTCCCGATTTTGACCGAGATGCCGTTTTTTCTTCAAAGTGTCATCTCGGTTAATCTCGGTCATTTACTAAACACTAATCACGGCAGTGATGAGGGCATTCGTAATTTTTTGCAAGTTCAGGTAAAAAATTACGAATGAATACACCATCGGTCAAAACGCGGCTGTTTAAGTATGAATCTCGGTCATTTACTAAGAAGTGCAAAGCCAAAAAAGAACAAACACTGCCGTCAAAAATTACAACTCGTAAAAAAGTGCTTAAAAAAAACAGACCTTTTTTTTTTATTCGTGATTGGATAGGCATGCACGGATCCATGAGATCCGTGCATGTATATCAGAGGGAAGGGGTGGGAAAGTGCTTATTTTTTCAAAAAAAATTGCGTGGGGTCCCCCCTCCTAAGCATAACCAGCCTCGGGCTCTTTGAGCCGATCCTGGTTGAAGAAATATGGGGAAAAAAATGACAGGGGTTCCCCCATATTTAAGCAACCAGCATCGGGCTCTGCGCCTGGTCCTGGTCCCAAAAATACGGGGGACAAAAAGAGTAGGGGTCCCCCGTATTTTTAAAACCAGCACCGGGCTCCACTAGCTGGACAGATAATGCCACAGCCGGGGGTCACTTTTATACAGCGCCCTGCGGCCGTGGCATCAAAAATCCAACTAGTCACCCCTGGCCGGGGTACCCTGGGGGAGTGGGAACCCCTTCAATCAAGGGGTCCCCCCCCCCCAGCCACCCAAGGGCCAGGGGTGAAGCCCGAGGCTGTCCCCCCCCATCCAATGGGCTGCGGATGGGAGGGCTGATAGCCTTTGTTGTAAAATAAAAGATATTGTTTTTAGTAGCAGTACTACAAGTCCCAGCAAGCCTCCCCCGCATGCTGGTACTTGGAGAACCACAAGTACCAGCATGCGGCGGAAAAACGGGCCCGCTGGTACCTGTAGTACTACCACTAAAAAAATACCCAAAAAAAGACAAGACACACACAACGTGAAAGTATAATTTTATTACATACATACACACATACATACATACTTACCTATGGCCCCACGCAGGTCGGTCCTCTTGTCCAGTAGAATCCAAGGGGTACCTGTTGAATAAATTATACTCACGAGATCCAGGGGTCCAGGCTCCTCGGCAAATCCAGGGTTAATCCACGTACTTGTTAAAAATAAAAAAACGGTATTCCGACCACGAACTGAAAGGGGACCCATGTTTGCACATGGGTCACCTTCCCACGAATGCCAGAAACCCACTTTGACTTCTGTCTAAGTGGGTTTCTTCAGCCAATCAGGGAGTGCCACGTTGTAGCACTCTCCTGATCAGCTGTGTGGTCCTGTCCTCACTGACAGGCAGCACACGGCAGTGTTACAATGTAGCGCCTATGCGCTACATTGTAACCAATGCTGGGAACTTTCTGCTCAGCGGTGACGTAACTTTAGGTCAACCGCAGGGCAGAAAGTTCCCAGCATTGGTTACAATGTAGCGCATAGGCGCTACATTGTAACACTGCCGTGTGCTGCCTGTCAGTGAGGACAAGAGCACACAGCTGATCAGGAGAGTGCTACAACGTGGCACTCCCTGATTGGCTGAAGAAACCCACTTAGACAGAAGTCAAAGTGGGTTTCTGGCATTCGTGGGAAGGTGACCCATGTGCAAACATGGGTCCCCTTTCAGTTCGTGGTCGGAATACCGTTTTTTTATTTTTAACAAGTACGTGGATTAACCCTGGATTTGCCGAGGAGCCTGGACCCCTGGATCTCGTGAGTATAATTTATTCAACAGGTACCCTTGGATTCTACTGGACAAGAGGACCGACCTGCGTGGGGCCATAGGTAAGTATGTATGTATGTATGTATGTATGTATGTGTGTATGTATGTAATAAAATTATACTTTCACGGTGTGTGTGTCTTGTCTTTTTTTGGGTATTTTTTTAGTGGTAGTACTACAGGTACCAGCGGGCCCGTTTTTCCACCGCATGCTGGTACTTGTGGTTCTCCAAGTACCAGCATGCGGGGGAGGCTTGCTGGGACTTGTAGTACTGCTACTAAAAACAATATCTTTTATTTTACAACAAAGGCTATCAGCCCTCCCATCCGCAGCCCATTGGATGGGGGGGGACAGCCTCGGGCTTCACCCCTGGCCCTTGGGTGGCTGGGGGGGGGGGACCCCTTGATTGAAGGGGTCCCCACTCCCCCAGGGTACCCCGGCCAGGGGTGACTAGTTGGATTTTTGATGCCACGGCCGCAGGGCACTATATAAAAGTGACCCCCGGCTGTGGCATTATCTGTCCAGCTAGTGGAGCCCGGTGCTGGTTTTAAAAATACGGGGGACCCCTACTCTTTTTGTCCCCCGTATTTTTGGGACCAGGACCAGGCGCAGAGCCCGATGCTGGTTGCTTAAATATGGGGGAACCCCTGTCATTTTTTTCCCCATATTTCTGCAACCAGGATCGGCTCAAAGAGCCCGAGGCTGGTTATGCTTAGGAGGGGGGACCCCACGCATTTTTTTGGGGGATTTTACATTGTTTAATTAAAAAAAAAAAAAAAAAAAGAACCCCAGCACGGATCACACAGATCCGGCCGAGATTGATTGTAAAAAAAAACGGCAGTGTTTTGCTAATCACTGCCGTAAAATTAGGTAAAAAAAAACGAATGACATCGACATCGGAAGAAAAGAAAAACACGAATACGACAGCTTAGTAAATCCATCGTAATAAATTCAAAAAGTTGCAGTTTTACACTGTCGATGTCATTCGTGATTGAACTTTGACCTATTTTCGGGAATTACGAATGTTAGTAAATGTACCCCTATGTGTACATTGTGCACTATTTGGATTAAATATGTAATGTGTTCTGATGGCCCTCCATGCGTACACAAACCCTGCCGTAAATACCCATACCACGCGCCGATGTGCAGGACCGCGGGAGCGACCATACGCAAAGTGCGTACATGTGCACGCACTGCAGAACAAGTGCACGCGCAGTGGGCATGTGTGTGCAGTTTATACGTGCTGTGTGTTATGCAATATTTTTCGACTTTGACAACATCTACCCAGTGGGCTGTCACAGTCATATAGTCCTTAGTCTGCCCTGTTCCACTTGTCCACATGTCTGTGGTTAAGTGGACAGTGGGTACAACTGCATTTTGTAAAATACTGAGTACACTTTTTCTGACGTCTCTGTACATTCTCGGTATCGCCTGCCTAGAGAAGTGGAACCTAGATGGGATTTGAAACCGGGGACACAGTACCTCAAACAATTCTCTAAGTCCCACTGAACTAATGGCGGATACCGGACGCACGTCTAACACCAACATAGTTGTCAAGGCCTCAGTTATCCGCTTTGCAAAAGGATGACTGCTGTCATATTTCATCTTCCTCACAAAGGACTGTTGGACAGTCAATTGCTTAGTTGAAGTAGTACAAGTGGTCTTCCGACTTCCCCTCTGGGATGACGATCGACTCCCAGCAGCAACAACAGCAGCAGCGGTAGCAACAGCAGGTGTACCACTCAAGGATCCTCTGGAGGAATCCCGGTTAGGAGAAAAATCCTCAGTCTTGACAGTGACATGGCCTGCAGGACTACTGATGTTCCTGACTGAGGAGGAAGTTGACGTTGAGGGAGTTGGAGGTGTGGCTTGCAGGAGCTTGGGTACAGGAGGAAGAAGGGATTTAGGTGTCAGTGGACTGCTTACGCTCTTACCCAAAGTTTCACAACTTGATACTGACTTATGATGAATGCGCAGCAGATGACGTATAAGGGAGGATGTTCCTAGGTGGTTAACATCCTTACCCCTACAGATTAACAGAGGCAACAGATGGCTTGACACCTGTTATCCGGATTTTTGTAGAAATAATTCCACACCGAAGAGGTGGCTTTTTTGGTAGTTTGCCCAGGCATCACAATGGGCTTCTTCATCCCACGGACAACAGGTGTCTCCCCCGGTGCCTGACTTAAACAAACCACATCACCATAAGAATCCTCATCATCAACTTCCTCCTCAACGCCAGCAACACCCATATCCTCATCCTGGTGTACTTCAACAGTGACATCTACAATTTCAATATCAGGAACTGGACTGTGGGTGCTCCTTCCAGCACTTGCATGGGGCATGCAAATGGTGGAAGGAGCCACCTCTTCCCGTCCAGTGTTGGGAAGGTCAGGCATCACAACCGCCGACACACTTGGACTCTCCTTGGGGATTTGAGATACCATCTCAGAACGCACAGTTCTTTTCTGTGCTCTTTCCAGCTTAACTCTTTTCATTTTTCTAGCGGGAGGATGAGGGCTTCTATCGTCATGTGAAGCTGAACCACTAGTCATGAAAATGGGCCAAGGCCTCAGCTGTTCCTTGCCACTCCGTGTCGTAAATGGCATATTGGCAAGTTTACATTTCTCGTCAGACCATTTAAATTTCTTTTTTTGGGTCTTTTTAGTGAACGTTGGCCTTTTGGATTTTACATGCCCTCTACTATCACAATGGGCATCGACCTTGGCAGACGACATTGATGGTTTTTCATTGTCTATGTCATGGCTAGTGGCAGCAGCTTCAGCACTAGGAGGAAGTGGTTCTTGATCTTTCCCTATTTTATCCTTCAAATGTTTGTTCTCCATTATTTTTCTGGAGTTATATAACACAATATGCGGCACAAGAGAGCGTACCCCTACACCTCACAGGGCAAACCCTGTAAAAATTATTTGGATTAAATATTAATAACCCCTTTATTTGGAGTAAATAATATACAGCACAGGACAGCACCTCTGAATTTATATGGCAGCACCACTGGACTGGATTTATACGGAATTATATGGATTTGTATGGAATTATACAGCAGGATAACTGGAATTATACGGCAGTATCACGGAAATTATAAGGCAATATCACAGGAATTATACGCCAGTATCACGGGAATTCGTGTGATATTGCTGTATAATTCCCGTGATATTGCTGTATAACTCCCGTGATACTGGTGTATAATTCCTGTGATATTGCAGTATAATTCCCGTGATACTGGTGTATCCGGGATACGGGAATTATATGGCAGTAACACTGGATATATGGCAGCAGAGGACACCACCATTGTGTCTGGTCACTGGACTGATGCTGCACAAGACACTTCCCCTGGTCTAATGCAGGACAACACAGCATCACTGAAAGGGACTTATACAGCTACACTGGATATATGGCAGCAGAGGACACCATTACTGTGACTGGTCACTGGACTGATGCTGCACAAGACATTACCCCTGGTCTGATGAAAGACAACACAGCAAAAATTCAAGGGACTTATACAGCAGCCAGCAGCACTGGGGACATATAGCAGCAGAGGACACCAACACTGGGACTGGCTGGACTGATGCAGCATAAGACACTGACTACACTGGACTGGACTGAGCTACACAACACAGCACTAGACTCGCCACCCCACTTTCCCGCCCCCACACAGACACTGAGGACGGAGACACCTCCTCTCACTACACTCTCCGAGACTGGAGTGAAAATGGCCGTGATGCGCGGCTCCTTATATGGAATCCAAATCCCGTGAGAATCCGACAGCGGGATGATGACGTGTTGCCTCATTCGGGTTTCCGAGTCAGGTGGGAAAACCCGAGCCCGACTCGGATCCGGACTCAAATGGTGAAGTTCGGTATACGGTTCGGTTCTCTGAAAACCGAACCCGCTCATCTCTAATTTCTATCAGTTAGAAATTTATCTAAACCATTTTTAAACTTATTTAGTGAGTTCACCATTACTACCTCCTCTGGTAGAGAATTCCAAATCCTTACTGCTCTTACTGTGAAGAACCCTTTCCTCCGTTGTGTATGATTTTTTTTTTCTTCTAACCTCAGAGGCTGTCTTTGTGTCCTGTGTAGGGTTTTTATTTTTTTTATAAACAGATCGTCTGATAAGTCCTTGCATTGTCCCTTAATTTTTTTAGAAATATTAATAATGTCCTCTCTCAGCCACCTCTTTTCCAGTGTAAACATATATAACCTTGTAAGTCTTTCCTCATAATTGTCACAATCCTGACTGTAGTTTTCATATTTGGTGACTTACCCCTGCCATCTGTCCCGGATCCTGTACCTCTTTGCTCACTGAGTTAAACAGCTTGTCAGCACCATGAGTTTCCTGAGTTCTCTGCCTGGAAGGTAATAGTTAACTAGCTCCACCTGTGGTGATCTCCTGTGTGAGTCTGAATTCAGCAATCTGAAGTTTAGGCCTAAGAGCCAGCATCCTATGTTTTGCAGAAGTTCAGGCTTCAGTGTTCTCTCGGCCTGCTAGGCCTCACTCTACATCACAGCCTAGTCTAGAGTACTCACATGACAGTGACTGTTCACCTGACCCAGAGCTGTCCAATCCTCTGTCAGCCTGAGACTCTCTGCATCACCTGACACTGCTCACCAATCACCAAGGACCAGGAAGTATAAGTCGGGAGACTGAGTTGGAAACTGGGCCAGTTCCTCGTGTCACACACAGCTCTGTGTGAGCTTTGAAGCTGAGCTCCCTAAAGGTAACCCTCGTACTTTAGTTCCTGTGAAAACTCTGTTTCTTTGTTACCCAGCTTGGTTTACATTTGTGTTGCCACTGATATTCACTATTTCCACGAGTCTCAACGTAAAACCACAGCTGCCGTGTTTCACCTTTACTGCTGTTGTAGTTGTGATCTCCAGAGCTCCCGTATCCCTGTGGCTTCCGTGCCTCCAAGCACCTCCGTGCCTCCGAGCACTTCAGCGCCTCCAAACACCTTAGTGCCTCCAGGCACTTCTGCACCTCCAAGCACCTCAGTGCCTCCAGGCACTTCTGCACCTACAAGCACCTCAGTGTCTCCAAGCACTTCTGCACCTACAAGCACTTCAGTGCCTCCAAGCACCTCATTGCCTCCAGGCACTTCTGCACCTACAGGCACCTCAGTGTCTCCAAGCACTTCTGCACCTACAAGCACTTCAGTGCCTCCAAGCGCCTCAGTGCCTCCAAGCGCCTCAGTGTCTCCAAGCACTTCTGCACCTACAAGCACCTCAGTGCCTCCAAGCACCTCAGTGCCTCCAAGCACCTCAGTGCCTCCAAGCGCCTCAGTGCCTCCAAGCACCTCAGTGTCTCCAAGCACTTCTGCACCTACAAGCACTTCAGTGCCTCCAAGCACCTCAGTGCCTCCAAACATCCAGTGCTCACAAGCGTAGTTGGTGTCTCCAGCATCCGGTACTCCTTCATTCATTCCTCAGCACCTTTTCAAGTTCTGTCTTTCAGGAGACCTCCAGCATCCATACGTGCCTCCTGTCTGCCGACCAAATCCTGCATGAGGAAAACCTAGATTCGGTCATCTCTGCTGCGGTCCAGCTGCGGTTCCTCTTCCCGGTCACCGGAAGAAACCCCGAGTCTACAACACTCCCAAACCAGGTCAGTGATAGTATTCACATAGTCCTCCAGTCGAACACACAGACTTCACTAACACCGGGTTCACAAAACCACAGTCATGATAGAAGGAACTGGCCACATGGACCCGGCCGAAAGTGTTTGTCTGACGCAGGACCTCCTAAGCAATATTGCAGGACGCTTGGAGGGTTTGGAGTCGACTCAGCATCAATTGGCACAGTGTTTGCAGCGGAATTCGTTCTCCAGAGATTCTCTGACCTTCTGCACTAAGACTCCTGACCAACTGCAGATTTTCTACCAGATGTTATTACAGTTACAAGAACTTTTGTCTAGTATTCTTTCTGTGATGCCTGATCTCTTCAGGAATACTACCAACGTTGTTGAACCTGTTTTGTCCCATCCAGTTAATAGAGTCTCTTCCTCTGTGCAAGGAAAAGTTGTTCATCAGAGCTATCCACGGCCCAAGCTCTCTGAAGCTGAACATCAGCGGCGTAGGGAGCTACACCTCTGTCTTTACTGTGGAAATTCCGGTAATTTTGTTAAAGACTGCATTCTTCGTAAGCCAGGGAATGGTGATAAATCTCAGTATCATAGTGCTCATGTCTACAAGTCATCCACAGTAGCCGATCCTGCTACTGCTGACGGGGGTATCAAGAAGGCTACTCTGAAAGAGACTCAAATTTATGACTGGGGTCCGGTGATTAAAAGACCTTATTCCAAGTTGGGTGTCCAGAGAAGAATGTTTAAGCCATTTAGAGTCACAGAGGAGTCAGGGTGTCCAGCCCCAGGAGGGGCGTCTTCAGAATGTCCAGCCCCAGGAGGGGCGTCTTCAGAGTGTCCAGCCCCAGGAGGGGCGTCTTCAGAGTGTCCAGCCCCAGGAGGGGCGTCTTCAGAGTGTCCAGCCCCAGGAGGGGCGTCTTCAGAGTGTCCAGCCCCAGTGAGGGGTTCAGAGGGTCTAGCCCCAGAGAGTCTACAAAGTGCTGCCCAGCCAGAGAGTCTACAGAGTGCTGCCCAGCCCCGTGAAGTGGGGGCTCTTGCCTCAGCCCAGCCCCGTGAAGTGGGGGCTCTTGCCTCAGCCCAGCCCCGTGAAGTGGGGGCTCTTGCCTCAGCCCAGCCCCGTGAAGTGGGGGCTCTTGCCTCAGCCCAGCCCCGTGAAGTGGGGGCTCTTGCCTCAGCCCAGCCCCGTGAAGTGGGGGCTCTTGCCTCAGCCCAGCCCGGTGAAGAGGGGGCTCTTGCCTCAGCTCAGCCCCGTGAAGAGGGGGCTCCTGCCTCAGTTCAGCCCCGTGAAGAGGGGGCTCCTGCCTTAGTTCAGCCCCGTGAAGAAAGGGCTCCTGCCGGTCCAGCAATATTCCAGGCTCTGCCTGGTCAGTCCGTCCCGGTTCCAGCCGGTCCAGCAGTACTCCAGGCCCAGCCTGGTCAGTCCGTCCCGGTTCCATCCGGTCCAGCGATACTCCAGGACTAGCCTGGTCAGTCTCCTTTGGCTCCAGCCAATTCAAGTATCCTTGGATCCAATCCAGTCCTACTCGTTCAGCCAAAGATTTCTTCAGTTTCAGTCTTTTCAAGTTCATCTGGACTCAAACCGATTCCAAGCATTGGTCTGAGTACAGAACTTTTGTCAGTTGGTCCCAGTAAAGGACTTCCACCATCTAGTTCTAAAATTGGACTTCAGTCTGTCTCTGATTCTGTTTCCTTGTCTTCCAGCACTGAGTCCACAGCTTCTGCGGGGAATTCTAATACCTATTCTCTTCATTGTCAGAATAAATTGGCTGTAACCACTAAAGTTAAGAAAAATCCCAAGGCTACTCACTTAAAGTCTGAACGTGCTCCAGAGCTGGATACTGATCTAAGTACAGTTTTCTCAGCTTTGTCCCTAAGCTTGTCTGAGCAACTTAATGTTCCATCTGCTCATTTGGATACAGGACTTCAGGCTAATTTCGTTGAGAAGGACACCGAAGTTACTTCCTCAATCCAGTCACCAGAGTTGTTTACCTCAGTCGCAGACGCAAATGGTGCAGCTTCGGGGAGAATTACTAGCATCTCCTTCCAGAAGATTTCAAGTGATTTCTCAGTCTTATTTGAGGACTTCAGCCAGACTACTTCAGAAGGGATAGTTTCTCATCAGCCTGACGTTCCACAAACTAACTCCAATCTAGCTTCTGAAAGTGCATCATCGGTTTCAGCCTCTAAGCTTTCGTTTGATGGTTTACCACCTATTTACTTTGATGGAGATTTATTGCAATATGCCGCTCTGGTTGAACAATTTCTCTCTCTGATGGAGTCTGATCCTTCAGGTGCAGTAACTCCTTCCAACGTTACTCAATATCTGTTCCTGGCATTCAGAGGAAGAGCTTTGGAGTGGGCCAACACGCTTTTTGAGAGTAATGATCCTGTGTTCCATGACTTACAGACTTTTAGTAATGCTGTGGTTAAAGAATTTAGTCCTAAACCTTTGGAATCTGACTCGGTAAAAGAATCATGCTCTAAAGGGAATGCAGAAGAAAGTTTGTGCTGTCCTCCCTGGGATAATCTAAGAATCTCCTTCGGTAAGAATCCGACCATTAAAATAGCTCATGTAGAAGTCTCTCCTAGCCCAGAGAATTTAAAACTCCAGTGCACCTCCTTTTCATCTGCAAACTGTGTATCTAAGGGAGATTCATATCTTCCATTAGACTTGGACTCAGACTCTGAATTTGATCCAGTTCATGATGCTACTCCTTTCATGGGAGGTCCCATGTTTTCTAAGGAAGGTTTTTCTTTACAGGAGATTCCGCTCTCCTTGGTCAAAACCAAATGTTCCCGTAAGAAGAAGAGGCATCGACGAAGGTCCTAAGTTCTTCTGTATGAATTTCTCAAGTTCCTCTAAGATTCAAGATGGGTGTCCGGAGTCCACCCTTGAAGAGGGGGGTACTGTCACAATCCTGACTGTAGTTTTCATATTTGGTGATTTACCCCTGCCATCTGTCCCGGATCCTGTGCCTTTTTGCTCACTGAGTTAAACAGCTTGTCAGCACCATGAGTTTCCTGAGTTCTCTGCCTGGAAGGTAATAGTTAACTAGCTCCACCTGTGGTGATCTCCTGTGTGAGTCTGAATTCAGCAATCTGAAGTTTAGGCCTAAAAGCCAGCATCCTATGTTTTGCAGAAGTTCAGGCTTCAGTGTTCTCTCGGCCTGCTAGGCCTCACTCTACATCACAGCCACGTCTAGAGTACTCACATGACAGTGACTGTTCACCTGACCCAGAGCTGTCCAATCCTCTGTCAGCCTGAGACTCTCTGCATCACCTGACACTGCTCACCAATCACCAAGGACCAGGAAGTATAAGTCGGGAGACTGAGTTGGAAACTGGGCCAGTTCCTCGTGTCACACACAGCTCTGTGTGAGCTTTGAAGCTGAGCTCCCTAAAGGTAACCCTTGTACTTTAGTTCCTGTGAAAACTCTGTTCCTTTGTTACCCAGTTTGGTTTACATTTGTGTTGCCACTGATATTCACTATTTCCACGAGTCTCAACGTAAAACCACAGCTGCCGTGTTTCACCTTTACTGCTGTTGTAGTTGTGATCTCCAGAGCTCCCGTATCCCTGTGGCTTTCGTGCCTCCAAGCACCTCCGTGCCTCCAAGCACCTCCGTGCCTCCAGCACCTCAGTGCCTCCAAGCACCTCCGTGCTTCCAAGCACTTTCGTGCCTCCAAGCACCTCCGTGCCTCTGAGCACCTCAGTGCCTCCAGGCACTTCTGCACCTACAAACACCTCAGTGCCTCCAAGCACCTCAGTGCCTCCAGGCACTTCTGCACCTACAAGCACCTCAGTGTCTCCAAGTACTTCTGCACCTACAAGCACTTCAGTGCCTTCAAGCACCTCAGTGCCTCCAGGCACTTCTGCACCTACAAGCACCTCAGTGTCTCCAAGCACTTCTGCACCTACAAGCACTTCAGTGCCTCCAAGCGCCTCAGTGCCTCCAAGCGCCTCAGTGTCTCCAAGCACTTCTGCACCTACAAGCACTTCAGTGCCTCCAAGCACCTCAGTGCCTCCAAGCACCTCAGTGTCTCCAAGCACTTCTGCACCTCCAAGCACTTCAGTGCCTCCAAGCACCTCAGTGCCTCCAAACACCCAGTGCTCACAAGCGTAGTTGGTGTCTCCAGCATCCGGTACTCCTTCATTCATTCCTCAGCACCTTTTCAAGTTCTGTCTTTCAGGAGACCTCCAGCATCCATACGTGCCTCCTGTCTGCCGACCAAATCCTGCATGAGGAAAACCTAGATTCGGTCATCTCTGCTGCGGTCCAGCTGCGGTTCCTCTTCCCGGTCACCGGAAGAAACCCCGAGTCTACAACACTCCCAAACCAGGTCAGTGATAGTATTCACATAGTCCTCCAGTCGCCCGCACAGACTTCACTAACACCGGGTTCACAAAACCACAGTCATGATAGTAGGAACTGGCCACATGGACCCGGCCGAAAGTGTTTGTCTGACGCAGGACCTCCTAAGCAATATTGCAGGACGCTTGGAGGGTTTGGAGTCGACTCAGCATCAATTGGCACAGTGTTTGCAGCGGAATTCGTTCTCCAGAGATTCTCTGACCTTCTGCACTAAGACTCCTGACCAACTGCAGATTTTCTACCAGATGTTATTACAGTTACAAGAACTTTTGTCTAGTATTCTTTCTGTGATGCCTGATCTCTTCAGGAATACTACCAACGTTGTTGAACCTGTTTTGTCCCATCCAGTTAATAGAGTCTCTTCCTCTGTGCAAGGAAAAGTTGTTCATCAGAGCTATCCACGGCCCAAGCTCTCTGAAGCTGAACATCAGCGGCGTAGGGAGCTACACCTCTGTCTTTACTGTGGAAATTCCGGTAATTTTGTTAAAGACTGCATTCTTCGTAAGCCAGGGAATGGTGATAAATCTCAGTATCATAGTGCTCATGTCTACAAGTCATCCACAGTAGCCGATCCTGCTACTGCTGACGGGGGTATCAAGAAGGCTACTCTGAAAGAGACTCAAATTTATGACTGGGGTCCGGTGATTAAAAGACCTTATTCCAAGTTGGGTGTCCAGAGAAGAATGTTCAAGCCATTTAGAGTCACAGAGGAGTCAGGGTGTCCAGCCCCAGGAGGGGCGTCTTCAGAATGTCCAGCCCCAGGAGGGGCGTCTTCAGAGTGTCCAGCCCCAGGAGGGGCGTCTTCAGAGTGTCCAGCCCCAGGAGGGGCGTCTTCAGAGTGTCCAGCCCCAGGAGGGGCGTCTACAGAGTGTCCAGCCCCAGTGAGGGGTTCAGAGGGTCTAGCCCCAGAGAGTCTACAAAGTGCTGCCCAGCCAGAGAGTCTACAGAGTGCTGCCCAGCCCCGTGAAGTGGGGGCTCTTGCCTCAGCCCAGCCCCGTGAAGTGGGGGCTCTTGCCTCAGCCCAGCCCCGTGAAGTGGGGGCTCTTGCCTCAGCCCAGCCCCGTGAAGTGGGGGCTCTTGCCTCAGCCCAGCCCCGTGAAGTGGGGGCTCTTGCCTCAGCCCAGCCCGGTGAAGAGGGGGCTCTTGCCTCAGCTCAGCCCCGTGAAGAGGGGGCTCCTGCCTCAGTTCAGCCCCGTGAAGAGGGGGCTCCTGCCTTAGTTCAGCCCTGTGAAGAAAGGGCTCCTGCCGGTCCAGCAATATTCCAGGCTCCGCCTGGTCAGTCCGTCCCGGTTCCAGCCGGTCCAGCAGTACTCCAGGCCCAGCCTGGTCAGTCCGTCCCGGTTCCATCCGGTCCAGCGATACTCCAGGACCAGCCTGGTCAGTCTCCTTTGGCTCCAGCCAATTCAAGTATCCTTGGATCCAATCCAGTCCTACTCGTTCAGCCAAAGATTTCTTCAGTTTCAGTCTTTTCAAGTTCATCTGGACTCAAACCGATTCCAAGCATTGGTCTGAGTACAGCACTTTTGTCAGTTGGTCCCAGTAAAGGACTTCCACCATCTAGTTCTAAAATTGGACTTCAGTCTGTCTCTGATTCTGTTTCCTTGTCTTCCAGCACTGAGTCCACAGCTTCTGCGGGGAATTCTAATACCTATTCTCTTCATTGTCAGAATAAATTGGCTGTAACCACTAAAGTTAAGAAAAATCCCAAGGCTACTCACTTAAAGTCTGAACGTGCTCCAGAGCTGGATACTGATCTAAGTACAGTTTTCTCAGCTTTGTCCCTAAGCTTGTCTGAGCAACTTAATGTTCCATCTGCTCATTTGGATACAGGACTTCAGGCTAATTTCGTTGAGAAGGACACCGAAGTTACTTCCTCAATCCAGTCACCAGAGTTGTTTACCTCAGTCGCAGACGCAAATGGTGCAGCTTCGGGGAGAATTACTAGCATCTCCTTCCAGAAGATTTCAAGTGATTTCTCAGTCTTATTTGAGGACTTCAGCCAGACTACTTCAGAAGGGATAGTTTCTCATCAGCCTGACGTTCCACAAACTAACTCCAATCTAGCTTCTGAAAGTGCATCATCGGTTTCAGCCTCTAAGCTTTCGTTTGATGGTTTACCACCTATTTACTTTGATGGAGATTTATTGCAATATGCCGCTCTGGTTGAACAATTTCTCTCTCTGATGGAGTCTGATCCTTCAGGTGCAGTAACTCCTTCCAACGTTACTCAATATCTGTTCCTGGCATTCAGAGGAAGAGCTTTGGAGTGGGCCAACACGCTTTTTGAGAGTAATGATCCTGTGTTCCATGACTTACAGACTTTTAGTAATGCTGTGGTTAAAGAATTTAGTCCTAAACCTTTGGAATCTGACTCGGTAAAAGAATCATGCTCTAAAGGGAATGCAGAAGAAAGTTTGTGCTGTCCTCCCTGGGATAATCTAAGAATCTCCTTCGGTAAGAATCCGACCATTAAAATAGCTCATGTAGAAGTCTCTCCTAGCCCAGAGAATTTAAAACTCCAGTGCACCTCCTTTTCATCTGCAAACTGTGTATCTAAGGGAGATTCATATCTTCCATTAGACTTGGACTCAGACTCTGAATTTGATCCAGTTCATGATGCTACTCCTTTCATGGGAGGTCCCATGTTTTCTAAGGAAGGTTTTTCTTTACAGGAGATTCCGCTCTCCTTGGTCAAAACCAAATGTTCCCGTAAGAAGAAGAGGCATCGACGAAGGTCCTAAGTTCTTCTGTATGAATTTCTGTTAGGGTCTCCTGCCCTGTGCTGCCACGTCGTCATGGCAACCGGGAGACAAGTGCTAGTGGAGTAACCTGAGCGCAGCTGATACTCCGGTTCGGGTCTTTTGCTATGCAGTGGTTATAGGCTTTGTGCACGGCAGGGGATCCGGTGCTGGTTTTTGTGCTCACAGTCTGTGAGGTCTGAGTGGGGCGTGGACAGCACCTGCTTTATAAGGCCTCTTTTCAGGGTAAGCAGATGCTGCTGAATCTCTGTTGGTTAGTCAGTTCATGAAAGTTAGCCAGTACTGTGTAGCTTTGTATTTGTTTGTTGCTTACTGCAAAAAGGCCTGGGGATTTGGTATTACACTCTGCCAATC
The DNA here is from genome assembly GCF_028390025.1 of Pseudophryne corroboree. Classification (NCBI taxonomy): domain Eukaryota; kingdom Metazoa; phylum Chordata; class Amphibia; order Anura; family Myobatrachidae; genus Pseudophryne; species Pseudophryne corroboree. The sequence continues at coordinate 637,819,526 of NC_086449.1, forward strand.
CAGACCTAGCAGTAAGACTGGAGTCAGTCGTTTAGCTTGCTGGGGTTCTGTTATTACTCTGTGAACTTAGCAAGTTTGCGGCTGTATTCTAACACTTGCCTGTCTAATCCTGTCTCACTGTGCTAGGTGTCAGGGGTCAGTTTAGTGGCAGTAAGCTTAAACCTGTGCACTGCAAGTGAGAATCAGGATTGTGGAGGCTCTCCTTGTGTCTATCATTCCATCTCTGACCAAGGAGTTTACTGCCACACCCGTTGGTAACCCTTTAGGGTTTTGCTGTTGCCCTTAGCAACAGCATTTCGGGTTCTCTACGCATTAAAACACAACATCTTGCTTTTTACATCTGAGCAGTTCTAATACAAGGGAGATACCCAGTTCCTTAGCCTCTGGGCTTCTCTGTTCACTGTGTGTGTATTTTGTTACCCTATCACCTTCTGTGTACGTTATGTCATATTCCCCAGTTTGTCTGTGAGTCCATTTGTTTTGCATAACAGTTCAAACACCAGTACATTCCTGCAGACACTGGAGTGCATAACAGTTCTGACACTAGTACTTTCCTGCAGGCACTGGTGTGCATAACATATTCAGCAGCCTAATACTCCTGTTGAAATTTTGTGGGAATATGGAGCATACCCCTCAAAATACGTTGCAACAGGTGGTCGATCAGGTGCAGGTCCTGACTCGGCAATTTAATGATTTGTCCATTAAAATGCACACCTCCCAGGCTGCTGGCGGAGCTCCCGCAGCAGCAGCACCTGCAGGGGTTAAGGAGCCGAAAGTAAATCTCCCGGATCGTTTTTCTGGAGATCGCTCGCAGTTCTTTTGTTTCAAGGAGAGCTGCAAGCTATACTTCCGGCTTAGGCCTCAGTCTTCTGGGTCGGAGATTCAGCGGGTGGGCATAGTGATTTCCTTGCTACAAGGAGACCCACAGGTCTGGGCATATGGGTTGCAGCCTGACTGTCCGTCGCTTAAAAGTGTTGATGCTTTTTTTACGGCACTGGGCATGTTGTATGATGACCCTGACAAGACGGCCTCAGCCGAGGCTCAGATTTCGATCCTTAAGCAAGGGCGAAGGCCAGTTGAGGTTTACTGTACGGAGTTTCGGAGGTTGGCCCATGATACCCAGTGGAATGACCCAGCCCTGAGACACCAGTACCGAAGAGGTCTTTCTAACCAGATAAAGGACCAACTGGTACAATATCCCTTGCCTGATAGCTTGGATCAGCTCATGCAGTTATCCATCCGGGTGGATAGACGGCTGAGAGAGCGTAGGCTTGAAAGGGAGACTGAGATTTCCTTCCTTCCCAAGGGAACCTCAGACTCTGAGGAATTTTCTGAGGAGCCTATGCAGATTGGGGCTACCCGCCTCTCCTCGCGTGAGAAGACGCGGAGGAGACAGCAGGGGTTGTGTTTGTACTGTGGGAATAAAGGTCATGTGGTAGTATCATGCCCAGAAAAGCCGGAAAACTTCAGGGCCTGAGGGTGATGGGAAATATCCTGTCAGGCCAGAAGCCAGAATTTCCCAAGAAGACTTTTATCATTCCGGTGACCTTGAAGATCCTCGGTCAAACTGTCAAGACTGAGGCCTTTGTGGACAGTGGGGCCGACGGGGTTTTTATGGACCGCCAATTCGCCCTAAAACACTCTGTTCCCTTAGTACCCTTGGCATCGGAAATTGAGATTTGTGGGTTAAACGGGGAACCATTATCCCAAGGTAAAATTACCTCTTGCACTAGCCAGATTTCTTTGTTTATTGGAGCCACACACTCTGAAAAATTGTCCTTTTATGTGACTGTCTGTACTTTTGCCCCATTGGTGTTGGGGTTACCCTGGTTAAGGGCCCACAATCCTCAATTTGACTGGGTCTCTGGGGAGATTCTTAGTTGGGGTACTGATTGTTTCAGGAGTTGCTTGAGCCTTCCAGTCAGGCTCTCGCAGCTAAGTTTGCCAGGATTGCCAGGGTGTTATGCAGATTTTGCGGACGTGTTCTCCAAAAAAGTTGCAGAGGTACTACCTCCCCATCGCCCCTATGACTGTGCCATTGATTTGTTGCCAAATGCTAAGCTTCCCAAGAGCAGGTTGTACTCCCTGTCACGTCCTGAGACTCAGGCTATGGCAGAGTACATTCAGGAGAACTTGGCTAAGGGATTTATCAGACCTTCACAGTCTCCAGTTGGGTCGGGGTTCTTCTTCGTGGGTAAAAAGGACGGTTCGTTGCGACCCTGCATCGACTTCAGGGAATTGAACCGTATCACGATTAAAAACTCATACCCACTGCCTCTCATTTCGGTCTTGTTTGACCAGCTTCGTACTGCCACCATTTTTTCTAAGATTGACCTACGCGGTGCGTACAATCTAATCCGAATAAGAGAGGGGGATGAATGGAAGACTGCCTTTAATACCCACTCAGGGCATTATGAATATTTGGTGATGCCTTTTGGGCTCTGTAATGCCCCGGCAGTCTTCCAGGATTTCATGAATGATGTGCTCAGGGAATATTTGGATAGATTCTTAGTTGTATACTTAGATGACATCCTAATCTTCTCCCATTCCCTGGAGGAACATCGGAAGCATGTACGCTTAGTCCTCCAGAAACTCAGAGACCACCGGCTTGGGGCGAAGCTGGAGAAGTGCGAATTTGAAGTTCAGCAAATCGCATTTCTAGGATATATTATCTCCCCAGAAGGTTTCCAAATGGAGGGTTCCAAGGTACAGGCAGTCCTGGATTGGGTGCAGCCCACTAGTTTGAAGGCGCTTCAGCGTTTCCTGGGCTTTGCGAATTTTTATAGACGATTTAGCGCTGGATTTTCGTCTATAGTGGCGCCCTTGGTGGCACTCACTAAGAAAGGGGCGGATGTTGCTCACTGGTCTTGTGAGGCTAAAGCGGCTTTTGCCCGTCTCAAAAGGGCATTTGTTTCGGCCAAGGTGCTGCGACACCCAGATCCAGAGCGTCCTTTTGTGGTGGAGGTGGATGCCTCTGAGATGGGTATTGGGGCAGTGCTTTCTCAGATGGGAGTGTCTGATAATCGCCTTCATCCCTGTGCTTACTTTTCCCGTAAATTTTCGCCTGCCGAGATGAATTATGACGTGGGTAACCGGGAATTGTTGGCTATTAAGGATGCACTCGAGGAGTGGAGACACTGGCTTGAGGGGGCTAAGTTTGTGGTCTCAATTCTCACTGACCATAAGAATCTGGCATATTTAGAGTCAGCGAAGCGTCTCAATGCCAGGCAGGCACGATGGGCTTTGTTTTTTGCTCGCTTTAATTTTTTGATAACATATCGCCCTGGGTAAAAAAAACATCAAGGCTGATGCGCTCTCGCGGAGTTTTGCTCCAATCCAGGAGACCACCGAGGAGCCGTTGCCCATTGTTTCCCCATCATGTATTAAAGTGGGCATTACCCAGGACCTCTTATCATTAGTCCTTAGAGCACAGGAGCAGGCTCCTCCAGACCTTCCGGTAGGTCTTTTGTTTGTGCCTCCTAGGTTAAGACAGCAAGTGTTCCTGGAATTCCATGCCAAGAAGTCGGCAGGTCACCCGGGTATTGCCAGAACTCGGGAGTTGCTATCTAGGGCGGTGTGGTGGCCCTCGGTGGCTAAGGATGTGGATCAGTGGGTTCGGGCATGTGACATCTGTGCCCGAAATAAGACTCCTAGAGGGGTTCCTGTTGGCCCATTACATCCACTCTCTATCCCATCTAAGCCATGGACCCACATTTCAATGGATTTTGTGGTGGACTTGCCCAAATCCTCGGGGATGACAGCCATCTGGGTTGTCGTTGACAGGTTTTCGAAGATGGCGCACTTCGTTCCACTGGTTGGGCTGCCATCAGCCAGACGCCTGTCTGAATTATTTATGCTGCATGTTGTGCGTCTCCACGGGTTGCCACTTGATGTGGTCTCTGACCGCGGATCCCAGTTTGTGGCCAAATTCTGGAGGGCATTTTGTTCCGATCTCCAGATTTCTGTCAGCTTGTCGTCAGGCTACCATCCGCAGTCTAATGGGCAGACTGAAAGGGTGAACCAGTCCTTGGAGCAGTTCCTCAGGTGTTATGTCTCCAAGTGTCAGACTGACTGGGTTGCTCATCTGTCCATGGCGGAGTTTGCCTATAACAACGCGGCTCACTCTGCTACAGGGATCTCTCCCTTCCTTTGTGTGTATGGGCATCATCCTAAGGCCAATTCTTTTGACCCCCTGGACTCCACGCCTGGTGGTTCCTCTGTGGTTTCGGTCCTTAGAGGTATTTGGCGGAAAGTGAAGAAAGCCCTTGTGTCTGTGTCATTAGTGACCAAAAGGGTTTTTGATAAGCGGAAAAGACCCTGCAGCTTCAAATTAGGAGACTTCGTCTGGTTGTCTACCAAGAATTTGAAGTTGAGACAGCCATCTCATAAGTTAGGGCCCCGGTTCATCGGCCCTTATAAGATCACCAGGGTTATCAATCCGGTGGCATTTCAGTTAGATCTGCCCCGTTCTTTGGGTATCAATAAAACATTTCATTGTTCCCTTTTAAAACGGGCGATTAGTAATCCTTCTTCCAGTGGAAGACCTTCCCCTCTTCTGATACGTGGCCAGAGGGAGTTTGTTGTTGAAAGGATTCTTGACTCCAAGGTGGTTCGGGGTCGGCTGTCATTTTTGGTGCACTGGAAGGGGTATGGCCCGGAGGAGCGGTCGTGGGTGCGCAGTTGTGATCTTCATGCCCCCAGACTGATACGCTCTTTCTTCTCGCAGTTCCCCGATAAACCCGGTGGTAGGGGTTCTTTGACCCCTCGTCAGAGGGGGGGTACTGTTAGGGTCTCCTGCCCTGTGCTGCCACGTCGTCATGGCAACCGGGAGACAAGTGCTAGTGGAGTAACCTGAGCGCAGCTGATACTCCGGTTCGGGTCTTTTGCTGTGCAGTGGTTATAGGCTCTGTGCACGGCAGGGGATCCGGTGCTGGTTTTTGTGCTCACAGTCTGTGAGGTCTGAGTGGGGCGTGGACAGCACCTGCTTTATAAGGCCTCTTTTCAGGGTAAGCAGATGCTGCTGAATCTCTGTTGGTTAGTCAGTTCATGAAAGTTAGCCAGTACTGTGTAGCTTTGTATTTGTTTGTTGCTTACTGCAAAAAGGCCTGGGGATTTGGTATTACACTCTGCCAATCCAGACCTAGCAGTAAGACTGGAGTCAGTCGTTTAGCTTGCTGGGGTTCTGTTATTACTCTGTGAACTTAGCAAGTTTGCGGCTGTATTCTAACACTTGCCTGTCTAATCCTGTCTCACTGTGCTAGGTGTCAGGGGTCAGTTTAGTGGCAGTAAGCTTAAACCTGTGCACTGCAAGTGAGAATCAGGATTGTGGAGGCTCTCCTTGTGTCTATCATTCCATCTCTGACCAAGGAGTTTACTGCCACACCCGTTGGTAACCCTTTAGGGTTTTGCTGTTGCCCTTAGCAACAGCATTTCGGGTTCTCTACGTATTAAAACACAACATCTTGCTTTTTACATCTGAGCAGTTCTAATACAAGGGAGATACCCAGTTCCTTAGCCTCTGGGCTTCTCTGTTCACTGTGTGTGTATTTTGTTACCCTATCACCTTCTGTGTACGTTATGTCATATTCCCCAGTTTGTCTGTGAGTCCATTTGTTTTGCATAACAGTTCAAACACCAGTACATTCCTGCAGACACTGGAGTGCATAACAGTTCTGACACTAGTACTTTCCTGCAGGCACTGGTGTGCATAACAATTTCTCAAGTTCCTCTAAGATTCAAGATGGGTGTCCGGAGTCCACCCTTGAAGAGGGGGGTACTGTCACAATCCTGACTGTAGTTTTCATATTTGGTGATTTACCCCTGCCATCTGTCCCGGATCCTGTGCCTTTTTGCTCACTGAGTTAAACAGCTTGTCAGCACCATGAGTTTCCTGAGTTCTCTGCCTGGAAGGTAATAGTTAACTAGCTCCACCTGTGGTGATCTCCTGTGTGAGTCTGAATTCAGCAATCTGAAGTTTAGGCCTAAAAGCCAGCATCCTATGTTTTGCAGAAGTTCAGGCTTCAGTGTTCTCTCGGCCTGCTAGGCCTCACTCTACATCACAGCCACGTCTAGAGTACTCACATGACAGTGACTGTTCACCTGACCCAGAGCTGTCCAATCCTCTGTCAGCCTGAGACTCTCTGCATCACCTGACACTGCTCACCAATCACCAAGGACCAGGAAGTATAAGTCGGGAGACTGAGTTGGAAACTGGGCCAGTTCCTCGTGTCACACACAGCTCTGTGTGAGCTTTGAAGCTGAGCTCCCTAAAGGTAACCCTTGTACTTTAGTTCCTGTGAAAACTCTGTTCCTTTGTTACCCAGTTTGGTTTACATTTGTGTTGCCACTGATATTCACTATTTCCACGAGTCTCAACGTAAAACCACAGCTGCCGTGTTTCACCTTTACTGCTGTTGTAGTTGTGATCTCCAGAGCTCCCGTATCCCTGTGGCTTTCGTGCCTCCAAGCACCTCCGTGCCTCCAAGCACCTCCGTGCCTCCAGCACCTCAGTGCCTCCAAGGACCTCCGTGCCTCCAAGCACTTTCGTGCCTCCAAGCACCTCCGTGCCTCTGAGCACCTCAGTGCCTCCAGGCACTTCTGCACCTACAAACACCTCAGTGCCTCCAAGCACTTCAGTGCCTCCAAGCACCTCAGTGCCTCCAGGCACTTCTGCACCTACAAGCACCTCAGTGTCTCCAAGCACTTCTGCACCTACAAGCACTTCAGTGCCTTCAAGCACCTCAGTGCCTCCAGGCACTTCTGCACCTACAAGCACCTCAGTGTCTCCAAGCACTTCTGCACCTACAAGCACTTCAGTGCCTCCAAGCGCCTCAGTGCCTCCAAGCACCTCAGTGCCTCCAAGCACCTCAGTGTCTCCAAGCACTTCTGCACCTACAAGCACTTCAGTGCCTCCAAGCACCTCAGTGCCTCCAAGCACCTCAGTGTCTCCAAGCACTTCTGCACCTCAAAGCACTTCAGTGCCTCCAAGCACCTCAGTGCCTCCAAGCACCTCAGTGCCTCCAAACACCCAGTGCTCACAAGCGTAGTTGGTGTCTCCAGCATCCGGTACTCCTTCATTCATTCCTCAGCACCTTTTCAAGTTCTGTCTTTCAGGAGACCTCCAGCATCCATACGTGCCTCCTGTCTGCCGACCAAATCCTGCATGAGGAAAACCTAGATTCGGTCATCTCTGCTGCGGTCCAGCTGCGGTTCCTCTTCCCGGTCACTGGAAGAAACCCCGAGTCTACAACACTCCCAAACCAGGTCAGTGATAGTATTCACATAGTCCTCCAGTCGCCCGCACAGACTTCACTAACACCGGGTTCACAAAACCACAGTCATGATAATAATTCAGTGTCTCTATCCCCTTAGCCAGTTTGGTGGCTCGCCTCTGAACCCTTTCAAGTTCCAAGATATCTTTATTATAGTGCAGTGTCCAGAACTGTACACAATATTCCAGGTGCGGCCGTACCAATGATTTACACAGTGGCAGAATTACACTCTCATCCCTTGTCTACATTCCCCATTTTATGCATGCTAACACCCTATTTGCTTTTGTTGCTGCATTTTGACATTGCGTACTGCTACTAAGTCTATTATCAATGAGCACACCCAAATCCTTTTCAACTACTGTTATCCCTACATTTTCCCCATTTTATTTATAGGCTGCCGATTGTTCTTAGTTCCAAAGTGCATAACTTTAAATTTTTCCATGTTGAATCTCATTCTTCATTTATTTGCCCAGACCTCTAGTCTGGATAAATCATTCCATAGAGACTCAACATCCTTGTCTGAATTACTCGACACAGTTTAGTATCGTCTGCGAAAATTGACACTATGCTTTCTAGGCCCACTCCCAGGTCATTAATGAATATGTTAAACAGCAATGGCCCGAGTACTGAACACTGCGGTATTACACTAAGTACTGTGGCACATTCAGAGAACATCCCATTAATCACCACTCGCTGTTTTCTGTTGTACAGCCAATTACTTACCAAGTACAAATAGTGTTTCCCACGCCAAGCTCTTTCAATTTGAAATTTAGTCTCTTATGTTGGACTTTGTCAAATGCCTTAGCAAGGTCCAAAAAGACCACATCCACTGCTTTAGCCTGATCAATATTATTGCTCACTTTCTCGTAGAAGCTTATTAAGTTAGTATGACATGACCTGTCCTTCACAAAACTATGTTGGTTCCTATTAATAACCTTGGAAGTATCTAAGTAGTCTAGTATACTATCCCTTAATATACCTTCCAGTATTTTCCCCACTATAGATGTCAAACTTGCCGGTCTATAGTTGCCGGGATGAGTTTTAATTCCCTTTTTAAATACTGGGACTACCTCTGCCAGTCCTTCGGTATCATTCCTGATGTAATTGACTCTCTGAAAATCAAATATAGAGGCCTCGATAGCTCCGATTTAAGTTCCATCAGTGCGATAACTAAACATTTTAGCGCTGTGTGAAAGAAACAGCATTGGCGCACCCCCAACACACACACACCATATACAAAACAGGGCCAATGTGCGCCCTAGGTGCCCGCAAAAATATATGGGCATGGTTTCATGGGGAAGGGGTGTGGCCACAGAGCTCACTTTTACACATTACAGCAGGCAGAGCTCCCTTTTACACAGTACGGCAGGTAGAGTCCCCCTTTTACACAGAACAGCAGGCAGAGTATCCCCTTTTCACACATTAGGCTGGCAGAGTCTCCCTTTTACATAGTACAGCAGGTAGATTCCCCCTTTCACACAGCACGGCAGGCTCCCCCTTTTACACAGCACGGCGGGCAGAGTCTCCCTTTTTCACATATTAGGCAGCAGTCCCCGGTTTTTACATGTTACAGCAACAGAGCCCCTTTTTCCCACATTAGGCAGCAGTCCCTGTTTTTTACATGTTACAGCAACAGAGCCCCCTTTTTTCCCACATTAGGCAGCAGTCCCCGTTTTTTACAAGTTACAGCAGCAGAGCCCCCTTTTTTCACACGAGAGAGAGAGAGAGAGTGAGAGAGTGAGTGTGTGTGTGTTTTTGTGTGTGTGTGTTTTTGTGAATGTCACCTGTGGGGGCGATCCGGCTTCCAGACAGTGACACAATCCTGGAGCTACACGCTGAAATAGCGCTTCCTCTCCATGACAGACCCGGTGGTGGGACTCACAGGCGGGGATGTGTTAGCTGCAGCACCACTCCCCATTCCTTCCACAGATGGCAGCGGCGGGACTCACAGGTGGGATATGGGGGGAGGTGCACTACCACATGGCAGCTGCAGCACCACTCCCCATCCCTTGCCCGGGCAGCGGTGGGACTCACAGACCAGATAACGCCACGCAGGTTTATGCTACCACATGGCAGCTCCAGAGGCGGTGGTAATAGCGCCGGCAGCAGGCGGATCTTACACTAGTTCCTCACTGGGTAGAGCGGCCGTACAGGGAGGGTGGAGGGGGGATGTGCTGCCAGATGGTGCGTCTGCAGTGCATTTGCGCTGTGGGCAAGGCACCATCAGCACACACTTAGTTACGGCCCTGAGTTCAATAAGAACCCTGGGGTGTAGTCCATCAAGCCCAGGAGATGTATTTATCTTAATTTTACTTAGTCTCTCCCGGACTACTTCCTCGTTTAACCAAGTACTTAGAAACGGGTCGTTTTTATCGCTTATGTTGTGCACTACTAATAGCCAGAGCTTCCAGAAGAGGGAGTCTATCTAAGTAGAATTAAACAATAATCAGAGTATTAGTAGTGATGAGCGGATTCGGTTTTACTCGGTTCTCAAAACGGCATCTTATTGGCTATCCAAAACACGTGACATCCGTGAGCCAATAAGATGCCGTTTTGAGAACCGAGTAAAACCGAATCCGCTCATCACTAGTATTAAGCATACATATCATATTATTGGCAGTGGCAAAAGACACTTAGTGGAGAATTCAATTGCCGGAGAAAGCTGCAAATTGCCATCGCCACAACGTTTAAAGGCCAGCAACTTAACTCACACCATTTGCCCGGGCGGCTGAATGCCCGATTCTCACAAAAGTATTGGCTAGCCCTTGTGACTCAGGCTAACCTGCAGATGCCTTTGGCATGTGATTTGTGGACATTGGACCTGGAATGGAGCAAGTAAGTTGAATATGGCTCTTTCGCGTGAATGGGTGGTGGCAGTGAAAACTACCTTGTAATGTTTAAGCTCGAGGAATCTCTGGAAAGCTGTTGCAATTTGTGGTATTAGAGATGCTGGATCACTTGTGAAGAGATTCCGAGCTGAACTGGATTAATACCGTACTGGAGTGCTGACCGGGCTGGAACCGGGATGATGACACTTATAATATCCGCCGTACTCGGATGACACTTGGAATGAGGCTCTGGAAATTCCAGACTGGATCTGGTGAAGCTTAGTAGAACTGTACTGAAACCGGTGAGGCGTAATAGTACCGGACTGGAAAGGTGAGGATTGTGGAACCAGACTGGAAAGGTGTTGGTTGTGGAACCGGACTGGAAAGGTGAGGCTTGTGGAACCGGACTGGAAAGGTGAGGCTTGTAAAACCGGACTGGAAAGGTGAGGCTTGTGGAACTGGACTGGAACCAGTGGGGTTAGTAGAACCGTAGGGGCTAGTAGAATGGTGCTGGAACCAGTAAGGCTTGTAAAACCAGACTGGATCTAGTGAGGTGTGTAAAACCAGACTGGAACCAGTGAGACTGGTAGAAATGGACTGGAACCAGTAAGGCTTGTAGAACTAGACTGGAACCGTTAAGGCTTGTAAAACCAGACTGGAACTGGTAAGGCTTGTAAAACCAGACTGGAACCGGTAAGGCTTGTAAAACCCTAGACTGGAACCGGTAAGGCTTGTAAAACCTTAAACTGGAACCGGTATGGTTGTAAAACCCTAGACTGGAACCGTTAAGAGCCTGGTGCATATATGGTGAACGCATTAACACAGGATGCAGAACTTCTGTAATCACAGTAGGGCTGTGACTGAGTTGCTCAGGCACAGAATGCTGCAACGGACTTCCTTTAAACCCCCTGCCGAGCTGTAATTGGCTGCAGGGAAACTGGCTTGCCGAAGTTCCGTGAGTGGCCACACACAGTCAGCTGACTGGACTGAGGCTAGGTTGGTGAAGTGGAGATCAGCTGGAAATCATGGAGTGCAGCAATGTCAGGGAATATCACAGTACTGCACACAGGAGCAGTGGCGTCATGAGGCGGGTGCGGGGGGTGCATGCCGCACCCGGGTGTCACCCTTCAATGTGGTGACACCAAACGAGCCGCACACCTCGCACCTGCTGCTTTCCTATCATGACACTGACACTGTCAATGTGTCAGACAGCATGCACCCGGCCACGGCAAACACGCCCCTTGCGGGGGGAGGGGGCGGGGGGGGGCGTGCACGATCGTAACTGTGCCGTGGCAGGCAGCGTCCTCTTGTTGCAGGCGGGGGTGTATGATTTTGAGTCGGCGGGAGTGCGATCATAACTGCAGTGCTCTATTTGCCATCCGGCACCAAGCACTACAGTTATGATCGCACCCCCGCCGACTCAAAATCATACACCCCCACCTGCAACAAGAGGATGTCGCCGCGGCACAGTTATGATCGCATCCCCCTGCTGACTCAAACCCCTGCCTGAACACCGCCGCCGCCAGGTCCGTACTGTCAAAGTCAGAAAAATATCACGCCACACATTGCCATATATGCACCTCATGCGAGTGCCTGCTGCGCGTGCATGAGCCCTCCCGTGCGTGCGTATACTCGCTTTTGCGTGCACCCGCATGCGCACAGTATGCGCATTTACGGTAGAGTTTGTGTGCGTCTAGCGGGCGACTCAATCGTAACATATTTTAGTCATATAATGTATTTTGTAGATTATGGTCCCTTTGATAGAATCTGAAAGTTTAGTTAATGTAGTATGTTCATAGACAAAGAGAACCCTCTTTGTTTGATACGAAGGGTCAGACAGGGGTTACACAGTGGTGTTTAGTATCCATCGGAAGATAATATAATTAGCAATATTCCGGTGTTGGTTTGAAGCGGATTACTCGCTCGTGCGTATAGTTATGGACATAAGAAGTTTATGGACATTTACTATATTTGCACTTTATTACCCATGCGGCGGGAAACCCAGTTTCCCTCCCACCTGAGCAGTTTGTAATAGTCACAGCCCACCTGTATGAACCAACCTATGACCTTTTGTTATAATGCGGAGACGAATTCCTGTGTCCAATGAACAATAAGAATGTAGGGACCATTGTACTGTATTGTGTGTAGTGTATAAAAGGACAAGCCGATCTGGGCCAGCTCTCTATTCTTTTCAACGGTTCTCATCACTGATAATCGGGAGCTGGATATCCAGAAAGGCGCTTGCGATTGTTTCCCCTTGTGCGTAAGTTCTCTGCAACCATTTTGTCTCTTATTTAATGTTATAAGCCATTCTCTCTCTCCGTCCCCCTTAAATGTAATTGTGTCTTTGTTGTATTTTAACGTGTAGTAATTCGGTTAGGTATTTCATGTTAGTTTGGTAGTGTATAACTTATATTGTGTATTCTTTTGCAATTGAACGTTCATTCTCTCCCTTAAAGGTGTTGGAACCTTAGACCGGTATTAGAGTGTTTATTATATTGCTAAAGGGTTCTCAGAGCGTAAAAGTCGCTCATACAGCTTTTTAACTAACAAGGTTACACTGTGTTGCATTTACACCTTATCATTGCACAAAGGTTTACAATATAAGTACATTGTTTATGATATTGTTACAAAGGTTTAACTCTGTGAGCGTCAGCGCCGCTTGTGATCTCCTCATGGTCTCGAGCGTCCGCTACGCTGATAGCGTATCATTACGTTAGTCGGCAGCCTATAGCGTGCTTGCCTTTACGCTTTAAGCCGTGAGCGAACGTGCCGCTCGTGCGTCTCATCCCTGGCTAAGCGTTTGTTACGCTACGTGCGTACTCTTACGGTATTCCATACGCCAATTGTGTACTGTGTTCTTTAACCTTTTAGAGTGTTTTTAATAAGATATATAATAGGATTTTACAATTGGGGACTCGCCCGCTCTTCACATATCTGCACTAGGTAATTTCAGCAGACATTATCGGTCAGCAAAGGGCGGGAGGTAATATTCCTCGTAGTGCTGACCAGATAAGCGTCTGCTTTGCTTAGTAAGGAGTGCTGAAGGAATCCGGAACCGGAAGGTAGGAACAGTACGTTATTGTCTTTTAAAACCTGTTTAGTTTCTGTTTTGCGAACGTACGCATAAGCATACACACCTGTATTTCTTGTTTAGTATTATTTTCGTGCCTCATTCTCCTGATTGCCACATACTAGTGATAAAGTACTGAGACATCTGTTGTTATTAATAGTTAAAAGATAAAAAGTAATATTTAAGGGAATAATTGTAAAAGGCACGCACACAATCTCGCCTAGAATACAAGGGAGATTTGAGTGGTGGTCAGTGAAGGATTACTGTTAAAGATCATTCACATTGATAAACGTGTAGTGTGTTACTGTGGACGTACTTGGTCTGCGTACACGTGTCCTTACAAGGGCAGGGCGTACGCAACGCAAGGGTCGACGCACGGAGCGTATATTACGCAACGGAGCGTACGGATACACCCACATAATACAAACCGCATGATAGTATTGTTTAGTAGGCGATAAGGAAATAACGCGATAATAACACAGATCTATCTCAAATCCAAAAGTTTAAAGTTAAAAGAAAACAAAAAAACCTTCTCTATTGCAATTCTTCTGGGTTAGGCTAATACTGAATGAAAGGAATTCTGTACAGAAATAAGAGTGTTCAAATGTAAGAGTGTGTGTATATATAAGATTTCTCTTTTATTACGGAAGTGGGAACCATAGGCCAGTAGAAAGAGGTACACCAGCGAGAGTGATATCGTGGGGTGGCTTGGGAGGCGTCCCTTGTTAGTCTCGACATATTAATGAGCAGTAGAGTCTGCTGTACATAACAGACCAGGAGGTCACAGAACAAGAGGTTCAGGTACAGCAGACTAGAAGTAGAGAAGCACAACCGAAGAGGGTTGGTGCGAGACCCATATAGGCCAAAGAAGCTCATCGCTGAAGGAATTTGCAGCAGAAATTTTCAATTCCGTTGATCGTTCCGCACATAAGATTAGTTGCTTGTGTGCAGATACGATTGTACCGCATGTGATTGTGTGCATTAGCGTGTCTTGAATTCAGAAGAACGCTACTTGCACATTGTTAACGTGAGTTGTGTAATTTTTTTATTTTAAGGGAAGTAGCCTGATCACTCAGGGACATTCCAGCGACTGATACTTGCTGGGGAGGGTAAGACACTCCCACACGCCCGAGCAAGTAGACGTACTTAGGTGCCCTAGGTTGGGTACGGAACCTCTGGGAACTTTGGTCGCCGTATTGGCCAGCGTGGGCGGAGTTAAGTGGGCGGACCTCGTTGCAAAACCCCCACCGCAGCCTTACCCCGAGCATCTTGGTTTTTGTAAGGGTTGCCGAAGACCCTGATTTGAAGTCAGAGGTAGTGAAAGCAGCACCTGCAGAGATGGGGGCCAGTTGTTCAGGTAAGGGGCGATCAACCCAGGTTCAGGTTGATTTGGTAAACCGACCAATCGGGTCGGCAAGGTATATCATGTGTGAGAAATATGGTCATCACACAGAAATGTTGTGCAATGAATGGGAAAGGAAGACTGTGCATGACGGGGAAAAGTTTCCCCGGGTAGGTAGTTTTAACCCAGAAGTATTACAGAATTTAAGGAGAAGAGTTTGCCTGATTAAATCTTCAAAAAGGCGTATTAGACATTATGATTATTTAACATTGTGGCAACAGGAAGGTGAAATACAAAGGGGGTTGGCGCAAGCCACTGGATCTAACCCTATCAGGAAACTGATAGCCACTGCACCCCCACCACCATACATACCTGGAGAGAAATTGGTTGCAGAGAATGGCACTCAGGGTTATGTTAAATGTGTAGAAGTTAAGGATAATGTAACCAAAGTAATTAATGCTAACACTAATCCGTGCAAGTTGTACCCTGTTTTGAACTTTCCCCAGGATTGTGACCAAGAGGATGAGCCCACAACAATATCAGCACTCTCCCTAGCAGCCACCATATCAGAAACAGCAGTAGTCACGACCCAACCCGTAAGATTAGCATCAAAGGCCCCTAGCGGAGGGACAGGTGAGGTCGTATCGACTGGTAAGTACGGCACCATACACTATGCTGAAACCATTTCACCACATGTTGTAGAATCTACTCAGAATGATGTTGTTGGACTTAATCCTGTTAGGGTAATAGCAGTGCCAAATGGGAAAACTGACACTTCAGGAGCAACTCCTGTCAGGAACATCGCCATGCACTGTCCTTTTTCCCTAACGGAATTAAGATCAATGATGTCTGAATTCCCTGATCCTAGAAAAGACTTAGCTGCATGTCAAAAGTATATTAGAGAGCTAGGAAATTCTGCAGAGCCAAATAACAAAGATTGGAGGACAGTTTTGAGGGCATGTTTACCCCCCAATGTTGATTCGTTAAAGTTTATCGCTGATTGCAAGTTAGATGAGGAAGTACCACTAACAGACGAGTATAATCAGGATAATGTAAAGAGAATCAACTTACAGTTAGGGGTATATTTTCCTGCAGTAGTAAAGTGGAATAAAATCTTTACAATAAAACAAAAAGAAGGTGAATCCACACCAGAGTATTTTCACCGGGCTCTGCAGGATATGGCTAGGTACACTGGTATAGATGACATTAAAACTAATGTACACCACAGGGAAGTAGCTGTTTCAGTATTAATGGACGGTCTAAAAGAGGTTTTAAGGAATAGAATACAAACCACTAGGCCTGATTGGAGAGGTATGTCGGTGGATGCATTGGGAGAGGCTGCTGCTGGGCATGATCAGAATATCATCAGACACAGGGAGTCACAGAGTGATAAGTTAATGGCTGTGAGCATACAGGCCCTCACTACCCGGCCACCTCAGCCCAGAACTGTGACCCCTGTGGGTAAGTCAACAGGTATAAAATGTTATAGTTGTCACAGAGAGGGACACATGTCACGTGATTGTAAAACAAAACAAAGGCAAAATTCATACCAATCCCCTAGACAACGACCTGATACGAGACATTGGGATCAAGGACCGCAGAGGTGGAGCTATGGGCCACATGCAGGGGAAACAAAAAGGTATCCCCCAAGAAGAGACTGGCAAATCTCTGATAGTTCCCATCTACCCCCACCACAAGTAATTACTGCCAGCGCGATTCAAGGAGGTCACCATACCCAATAGGGGTGTGGCCACACCTGTAATCTGCAGCCAGTGAAATTGATTGCAAGTCTTGGAAGTGAACCCGAGGTCACAATTGATGTAGCTGGTAAATCATTAAATTTCCTTGTAGATACGGGGGCGGCCAAATCAGTGATAAATTCGACAGTGGGCATGAGAACCACTGGTAAGACAATTCCAGCCATGGGAGTAACGGGAGTAGTACAGCACTACCCTGTTAGCAAACCAGCAGAGATTACAATAGGGCCTTTGCATACCAAGCATTCCTTTTTGCTAGCTGCATCGGCACCGACTAATTTCCTGGGAAGAGATTTATTGTGTAAAATGGGGTGCGTCATTTATTGTACTCCTGAAGGTGTATTCTTAGACATACCTGAGAATCACGCTCAGGAAGTACGAGACATGCTAGACTCCCCATCAAAATTAATGTCACATACCGTTATGATAAATAGGAGTCCATCCCAGGTAGAAGAAATGACATCCCAAATACCAGAGTCACTTTGGACTAAAGATGGACAAGACACTGGATTAATGGCAAACGTAGCTCCAGTAGTTGTGCAAGTAAAAGATGGTAGGATAGCTCCAAAAATCCCACAATACCCTCTGAAGCCAGAGGTGGAGTTAGGAGTATACCCCGTAATAGAGCGCATGCTACAACAGGGCATTCTGGTAAGAACGTCCAGCACTGCCAATAGTCCCATCTTCCCTGTGAAATAGAGTGGGGGGAGGGGTTACAGGCTAGTGCAGGATCTAAGGGGGATTAACAAAATAGTTGAGAGTCAGTTCCCCGTAGTGCCAAATCCAGCTGTCATCCTTATGCAAATCCCTCCCACTGCGAAATGTTTCACTGTTATTGACCTTTGCTCCGCCTTCTTCTCGGTACCTCTGCACCCTGACAGCCAATATTTGTTTGCTTTCACATACAGAGGAGTCCAATACACATGGACTCGATTACCACAAGGTTTCATAGACAGTCCAAGTATATTTTCACAGGCTTTGCATGATTGTTTACAGTCTTTCCAACCAGAGAGTGGATCAATATTGATACAGTATGTGGATGATCTACTACTGTGTTCAGATTCACTGGAAGCATCCCTGAAGGATATGAAACAGCTCCTGTTTCATCTTTCAGACACAGGACACAAGGTTTCCAAAGACAAGTTGCAATTATGCCAGACTAAAGTAAAATATTTGGGACACTGTCTGACACAAGGACTGAGACACCTGACCGCTGATAGAATTCAAGCAATTCGAGACATGACTCTGCCACAAACCCAGCAACAGATCAGAACGTTTTTAGGAATGTGTGGGTATTGCCGTAACTGGATCCCAGGTTTTTCCATTCTGGCATTACCTTTGCAGGAGATGGTCTCATCAAACAAACCTGATCGGATTTCGCATACAGACGAATCCGAGATGGCATTTGAGAGACTTAAACAGTGCCTAACGCAGGCACCAGCATTAGGTATGCCAGACTATGGGAAACCCTTTGAGCTGTACGGAACAGAAAGTGCTGGTTGCGCGGCAGGCGTCCTAACCCAAAAGCACGGTGATGCCAGCAGGCCGGTAGCATACTACAGCGCTCAGCTAGATACGGTAGCGCGATCCCTCCCCACATGCTTGCGAAGTGTTGCTGCGATAGCATTGCTAGTAACAAAAAGCGAAGATGTAGTGCTAGGACACAACCTCACAATCCATACACCACATGCAGTGTCAGCCTTGCTAAATTCGGCTCAAACTAGACACGTCTCATCAGCGCGGTTTACAAGATGGGAATTGGCATTAATGGCCCCCGTAAACATCACCATAAAGAGATGCAGTGCATTGAATCCTGCAACGTATCTCCCAGGTGTGCCTGGACAGGCACAAAGGGTGGAGGATGAGAGTAATAGTGAAGGAGGATTTAAGACAGGGGATGACACGCATGATTGTATGGAATATTTGACCCAAAATTTCACGGCAAGGCCTGACATCAGTGACAACCCACTGGAAGATGTAGATCTCACTTTCTACACTGACGGTAGTTGTCACAGACAGACGGACTCGGGAGACTTGTGTACTGGATACGCAGTCGTAGATGACCAAGGCACCATAGAAGCAGAACCGCTAGGCCCACCTCACTCAGCCCAGGTTGCTGAACTGGTTGCCCTAACCAGAGCATGTGAATTGGCTAAGGGCAAGTCAGCCAATATCTACACCGATTCTAGATACGCCTTCGGGGTAGTCCATGATTTCGGAGCCCTATGGCGCCTCAGAAATTTCATGACGGCAGCTGGTACACCGGTAGCGCATGCAGCTCACATCAAAAGGCTTCTAACAGCGATACAGGAACCTGACAGAGTGGCTGTTATCAAGTGTAAAGCACATACATATAGCCAAGACCCGGTATCACTTGGTAACAGCCGAGCAGACAAAGCTGCTAAGTTAGCAGCTGGTACCCCCAGACAGACAGACACCACACAACTGATGGTATTTAATACCGTCAACACACAGAAATTGTGTGAAATGCAAAATTTGTGTTCCACACAGGAAAAGGCAGTTTGGAGGGCAAAAGGATATGACCAGGAGTCCTCAGGACTCTGTACAGATGGGCAGGGTAAACCAGTGGCACCCAGAGCATACCTTCCAAGTTTAGCGGAAGCAGCACATGGGCTGACTCATCTAGGCAAGGAAGGGATGTGCAAGTTGGTAAGAGCATATTGGTGCGCCCCAGGATTTTCTTCCCATGCGGGAAAAAGGGCAATGACATGCCTCACCTGCTTGAGGAAGAATATCGGAAAGGCAATACCAACAGAACCATCTCATATCCCACCTACAGGCGGCCCTTTTCAGGTAATACAAATTGATTTCATACAATTACCCCCTTGTCGAAATTTGAAGTATGTACTAGTTTGTATAGATGTGTTTTCAAATTGGGTCGAAGCATTTCCTGCGGCCACAAACACCTCTATGTTTACTGCTAAGAAAATTGTGCAGGAATTTGTGTGTAGATACGGTATCCCTAGAATAATTGAAAGTGATAGGGGTACCCATTTTACAGGTGATGTCTTTCAAGGAATGTGTAAGTTGATGGGAATTGATAGTAAGCTGCACACTCCGTACCGCCCCCAGGCGAGTGCGAAAGTAGAAAGAGTGAACAGCACTATTAAAAATAAATTGAGCAAAGTTATGGCGGAAACAGGATTAACATGGCCAGAAGCTTTACCCATTGTATTATACAGCATCAGAACCACTCCCAGGTCCCCTCTTAATCTGTCCCCCTTTGAAATTCTGTTTGGTCGACAACCGCATGTTATGATTAACCCTCAGGATGATTTGAAGTGTAACAATGAAGTGACTGTAAAGTATTTGGTTAAGATGAGTAAACAGCTAAGGAATCAGAATGATAATTTGAAGTTGGTGATTCCTGATCTGCCAGATAGTAATTGTCATGACATTGAACCTGGGGATTATGTAATGATACGGAATTTTCTACGCTCAGGTTGCCTTATTGACAGATGGGAAGGACCATACCAAGTCTTATTGATTAGCACGACAGCATTGAAGGTTGCTGAGAGAGAGACTTGGGTTCATTCGTCCCATTGTAAGAAGGTTGCTGATCCAGAGAGGTCCCGTGATAAAGAACAGACGGTAGAGGAAGTTGTATCACTGGAGTGTCTGTTTCAGGAGGACTGAGATGGCACCTGAGCATTGAGAATAATAAGATCGGAGGCAGTTGTAGATTCCCTGTTCCCTTTTATTGTTTTTCTCCACTTCCCATCCCATCTCCCTCAAATATTTCTTTCCCCCTTCTCATTCTTCTCCATTTCCTCCTATAAGATGGACTTGCCCCAAGAGACTGTGATCCGGATTTTCCTGTTGACCATGATGTTGACCAGAGCAGTCTGTTCCGGCGAGAGTACCATGGAGGTCGAGAGAGGTTCTGGAATGGGTTCTGATGACAAAGTTGGAGGCGTAGATTTCCAAGAACAACATAATCATCAAGCAAAGGCGAGTATCAGAAAACGATCCGATAGCATTGGCAATAGGAGGAATTGTGAAGGATTGTTAGCTGAAGAGAACTGTATCTGTAGACTCTGTGACAGTGTAGTTGAGGATGGGTGCATCAAGAAATGTCAGTCCAGTCTTAATATCCACATGGACCGGCATCCATTGAGTGACTATCACTCCTTAGTGGGTAAAGTGTTAAATCAGACAGATTGTTGGGTATGCTCTCAAGTACCTCAAGGCCATAGCAAATCAGGATTAGTACCATTCCCTTTAACTATAGGGGAGGTACTTGAGCTAAGTGGTGGGAGGCCGGTGGACAGGAGGTTTAATATCTCCAGTCCTCCTAGTTTGAAGCTCCACCAATATCATGTGGATAGATCCCTAGTATGTTTTAACATTTCCAATCCCCGAAATCCGGGAAATTGGGAAGTGTCATGGAATAACCAAACCATGACCTTTTCATACAGAGCCGATAGAATGCCTACAGATACAGAACTTATACGCCACATAGCCGGTAGTGGAAAATATTTCCGATATAGGTATACCCTAGGAAGTAGGATCATGAGAGTTGGAGAAGTATCACCAGGATACTGTGCACATATCGTACAAACAGATACGTGTACTAAACAGATGGGAGAATTAGGGTTAGGAGATTTCATATGGAAAATGTGTAATATGGTTATGTCCTACTCCGTCCCATATGTTCTCCCCGATGATGCATATTTCATATGCGGGAGGAAGGCGTATAAGTGGCTTGCCCCAAACTCAGAAGGGTTATGTTATATTGGAAAAGTACTGCCTGAGGTAATGACCGTATCCCACACTAAAATGAAGGATATTTACAGCAGTGCCCAAGCTCCTTATACTCACACTCATTACGAGCACATCGTTAAACGTCACCTAATAGAAAGAACAGAGCATCCGGCCTCTGACCTGATCCATGAATCCACCGGGATTCAATTCCTAATCGCGTTAGATATCACTCGTACCGCCAGAGGAGTGATAAATTATAAATATATATCTGCGCTTGCAAATTTATTAGACAATATCACGGAAATGTATGATGACACATTCAGGTATACCGGAAAGGAGCTCCAAGCTTATAAAACAGAACTGGTTCAGCATAGGATGGTTCTTAATTATCTCACGGCAGTGACAGGTGGATATTGTGTCACACTGGCAACGCAGTACGGCGTAAAATGCTGCACTTATATTATGAATAGCACCGAGGACCCGGTCGAGGTCATAGACCAAAAGATGGACGACATTCTCCAATTAAAGTGGGAGTTCCGCAGGAGACACAATCTCACCCTCGCTGCTGTGGGTAATGAGCTGACCGGTTGGGTGTCATGGTTGAACCCGCGAAATTGGTTCTCTGGTTTAGGAGAATGGGCTCAAGGAATTATCATGGATGTAGGGAAATTTCTTTTGTGTATTCTGGGTGTCATCATATTGGTCGGTCTGATATTTAGATGCGTTCGGGTTTTAACAAAGTGTAAACGTAGCGCCCAAGTGATGAGTTTAAGAAGTGAAGATACTGTAATAACAACGACTGATTTGATTTATGATCCCAACGATAGAGACAATGTTGTGATGAAAATGTGATTCCACGGTCCGTTTCTTTCACCCGTTTCTCCTTTGTTTTCCTCCAAGGTAAAAAGACATCCACTTGGAAGAAGAATTTGACAACCTTTTACACAGACAACTGATGGACTATGCCATAGACCCCCCATATCCCTAGTAACTTTAATTTTACGCTAGCCCAACACTTTTTGTAAGTCTATGGACATTGAGAAAGCTTTTGCTCGCATTTTTTGCAAAAGCCCAAAGAGACTACAGTCAACATGTACATCAAGACAAGACACCAGACAAGACTTCAATCAACAAATGTATATTAAACTCACATAGTTTATGACTGCATTTACCATAATTGCTCCTTATCTTCATCTCTACAACCTTGAGGTAATAACACACATAGTCGATAGGGAATACAGGCACAGATATCAGCACTCCCATATCCCCCCATTCATGTATCATCAACTAAGATGTGCTCCCCCATTTTGTTGCAACCAAAAGCCGAAAAGAGCTCGGCAAAGTTTGACAGCCCATCCACAGACCCGTACCACGGGATAAGAAGGAATTCAAATGTATACTTCGCAATACCTCGAAGCTTGATTTAAAACACGTACGGCACGATGATACATGACCCCCCAAACATGGATTCATACACACATGCTTCTGCTATCTCACTAGGTCATACCCTTTTCTCACCTTCTTCTCTCCTCCCCTACCCGACCATAGAAATGTATTTACACATGACATATATTTTTCTCTTTTTGAAATGTTTTAGGAAGTGGCAGTTACTGGTGACTGCCAAAGGGTGGACTGTCAAAGTCAGAAAAATATCACGCCACACATTGCCATATATGCACCTCATGCGAGTGCCTGCTGCGCGTGCATGAGCCCTCCCGTGCGTGCGTATACTCGCTTTTGCGTGCACCCGCATGCGCACAGTATGCGCATTTACGGTAGAGTTTGTGTGCGTCTAGCGGGCGACTCAATCGTAACATATTTTAGTCATATAATGTATTTTGTAGATTATGGTCCCTTTGATAGAATCTGAAAGTTTAGTTAATGTAGCATGTTCGGGGACAAAGAGATCCCTCTTTGTTTGATACGAAGGGTCAGACAGGGGTTACACAGTGGTGTTTAGTATCCATCGGAAGAGAATATAATTAGCAATATTCCGGTGTTGGTTTGAAGCGGATTACTCGCTCGTGCGTATAGTTATGGACATAAGAAGTTTATGGACATTTACTATATTTGCACTTTATTACCCATGTGGCGGGAAACCCAGTTTCCCTCCCACCTGAGCAGTTTGGAATAGTCACAGCCCACCTGTATGAACCAACCTATGACCTTTTGTTATAATGCGGAGACGAATTCCTGTGTCCAATGAACAATAAGAATGTAGGGACCATTGTACTGTATTGTGTGTAGTGTATAAAAGGACAAGCCGATCTGGGCCAGCTCTCTACTCTTCTCAACGGTTCTCATCACTGATAATCGGGAGCTGGATATCCAGAAAGGCGCTTGCGATTGTTTCCCCTTGTGCGTAAGTTCTCTGCAACCATTTTGTCTCTTATTTAATGTTATAAGCCATTCTCTCTCTCCGTCCCCCTTAAATGTAATTGTGTCTTTGTTGTATTTTAACGTGTAGTAATTCGGTTAGGTATTTCATGTTAGTTTGGTAGTGTATAACTTGTATTGTGTATTCTTTTGCAATTGAACGTTCATTCTCTCCCTTAAAGGTGTTGGAACCTTAGACCGGTATTAGAGTGTTTATTATATTGCTAAAGGGTTCCCAGAGCGTAAAAGTCACTCATACAGCTTTTTAACTAACAAGGTTACACTGTGTTGCATTTACACCTTATCACTGCACAAAGGTTTACAATATAAGTACATTGTTTATGATATTGTTACAAAGGTTTAACTCTGAGCGTCAGCGCCGCTTGTGATCTCCTCGTGGTCTCGAGCGTCCGCTACGCTGATAGCGTATCATTACGTTAGTCGGCAGCCTATAGCGTGCTTGCCTTTACGCTTTAAGCCGTGAGCGAACGTGCCGCTCGTGCGTCTCGTCCACGGCTAAGCGTTTGTTACGCTACGTGCGTACTCTTACGGTATTCCATACGCCAATTGCGTACTGTGTTCTTTAACCTTTTAGAGTGTTTTTAATAAGATATATAATAGGCTTTTACAGTACTGACAGGGTTACTGAGCCAGGATGCCGGTCGCTGTACGTCACTCCTCATGACGTCATCAAGCGCGCCGGCACCGCTTGCGGCTTGCCATTCTCCTCACCACCACCGGCCACGTTCTGCACACCGCCGGCCACTTCCTCCGCTGCCCAGGGCCTTCAACTCTGCACCGCTGCCAACTACACCCCCCTCCGCTGCTCAGGTACTTACCCTGCTTCTCTATGTCCCTGTCACTCTCCCTGTCACTGCTGTCACTCACTTTCCCTGCTGTCACTATCTCTCTGTCACTGTCTCTCTGTCACTGTCTGTCACTGTACCTCTGTCACTGTCCCTGTCCCTATGTCCCTGCTGTCACTCTCCCTCTCCCTGAATTTCGGCTCATACTGTGTGCTATAATGTGAATTTCGGCTCATACTGTGTGCTATAATGTGAATTTCTGCTCATACCGTGTGCTATAATGTGAATTTCTGCTCATACCGTGTGCTATAATGTGAATTTCTGCTCATACTGCGTGCTATAATGTGAATTTCTGCTCATACCGTGTGCTATAATGTGAATTTCTGCTCATACCGTGTGCTATAATGTGAATTTCTGCTCATACCATGTGCTATAATGTGAATTTCGGCTCATACTGGGGCAGACGTAAGAACGTGCGCTAAGAAGCGGCTAACATCGGGGTTTTAACAAATGTACAAAGCACATACAGCAGTATCGTCTGGCGCACTGTGTGCATAGGAAGGCAATGGCTACCTGATGTACAAAGGCTCAGGTAGCTCCTTACCGCGTGTTACTCCCTTCCGGTCACTTTGTCAGGTTGGGGCTGGCGTTGGCTCTGTTCTTAAAGAATCTTTTTTTTTTTTGGTTCTTTTTCATTAAACTTTAATGCTCCTCATTAGTGCGCTGGCATACTAGGGCAGGGCACGCTGGGAGATGTGGATGGCGCCGTCACATACTCCCGGCATGCCTTTCGCAGGAAACGCACAACACACTACGCCAGCGCAGAAGGCGGCCTACTGTGCATGCGCCGGAGCAGAGGTAATGCCGGAAAGGAAAAAAAAACATGTCTGGCGTGGGGGACAGTGGGAATAGGCACTAGTACGCATGCGCTGGAGCGCACCAATCGGCGCTATGAGTCAGGAGTGCACTTCACCTGGGGCCAGACATAGCGCATCGTTATGAGGCCAGGCCAGGAAATCATACATCCAGGTGATATGTGACGGCAGATCAACACGAAAAAGCGGTGAAGTGCCAAAGCGGAAATAAGGCTCTTTAAGGTAATGATAATACATCTGCCCCCATGGAGGTCATTCCGAGTTGTTCGCTCGTTGCCGATTTTCGCTACGGAGCGATTAAGGCAAAAATGCGCATGGTGCTCAAAACTTAGTAGATTTACTCACGCCCGAAGATTTTTTTATCGTTGAAGTGATTGTTGTGTGATTGACAGGAAGTGGGTGTTTCTGGGCGGAAACTGTCCGTTTTCTGGGAGTGTGCGAAAAAACGCAGGCGTGTCAGGCAAAAACGCGGGAGTGTCTGGAGAAATGGGGGAGTGGTTGGCCGGATGCTGGGCGTGTGTGTGACGTCAAACCAGGAACGAAACGGCCTGAACTGATCGCTATTTGTGAGTAGGTCTGGAGCTACTCAGAAACTGCTAAGAAATTTCTATTCGCTATTTTGCGAATTTTTCGTTCGCTATTCTGCTAAGCTAAGATTCACTCCCAGAGGGAGGCGGCTTAGCGTGTGCAATGCTGCTAAAAGCAGCTAACGACCGAACAACTCGGAATGAGGGCCAATGTGTGGTATAATGTGAATTTTGGCTCATACCGTGTGCTATAATGTGAATTTCGGCTCATTCTGTGTGCTGTAATGTGAATTTCGGCTAATTCTGTGTGCTATAATGTGAATTTCGGCTCATTCTGTGTTCTATGATGTGAATTTCGGCTCATTCTGTGTTCTATGATGTGAATTTCGGCTCATTCTGTGTTCTATGATGTGAATTTCGGCTCATTCTGTGTTCTATGATGTGAATTTCGGCTCATTCTGTGTTCTATGATGTGAATTTCGGCTCATTCTGTGTTCTATAATGTGAATTTCGGCTCATTCTGTGTTCTATAATGTGAATTTCGGCTCATTCTGTGTTCTATAATGTGACTTTCGGCTCATACTGTGTGGTATAATGTGAATTTCGGCTCATACCGTGTGCTATAATATGAATTTCGGCTCATACTCAATTATGGACCTAATTCTGGTCGCATTTAATTTTAGCAATAATCGCAATCGAGTGATTTTTGCTAAAATGCGCCATGGTGACAGTGAGCATGCAATCAAAGTGCGCGTGCAAAGTGCGGTCGCATCCCTGAAGGACTGCACTTTCATTGACAGTGGCGGGCATTGGGGGCCGGCGTAGCGGGGCGTGGTTGCAAAAGGAGATCAGAGCTTTTTGGGGCGGCTATGTGACATCACACGCACCCACTGCAACCCGAAAAATGGAGGTGCATTGCCTGCATACGCAGCCTGGCTGCGTCTGCAGGGGGTCATCCTTCGTATCTGCTTCAGCAATGTGATCGCAAAATAATTGAGATCGCATCGCTGGATGCCAATTAGCATGCTGGACGGACCCCAGCATGCTACAGAAATGATGCAGATTCTGTTTTTTAGCAGAATATGCAAACCAACCTGAATAGGGTCCTATGTCACTTCTATTGCCATCGCATTCAGTGATATACAGGAATTATGATTTACAAGTAAAACTAGTACAAAAACATGTCTAAGGATTCCGTGTGGTGTGATATGGGAGGAGGTCTATGGGCGGTGACACCATGAGTTACCACACCGGGTGACACCAACCCTAGTGACGCCTCTGCACAGGAGCTTGAATTAACCTCAGGCACACAAATAGTTACCAGCTGGTCTGAGATCACTGCTGCAATCTGGAGTCTGTGCACCTATGTAATCAGTCTGGAAAGGTGCTACAGCTTGGAAACTAGTATGCACAGCAAACACTGGAGTCAGAGAATTTATTATTATTATTTATTTATTACCAGTTATTTATATAGCACAAACATATTCTGCAGCGCTTAACAGAGAATATTTCCCCATTCACATCAGCCCCTGCCACAGTGGAGCTTACAATCTAGATTCCCTATCACATACTTCCCAACATGACCCTCTCCAGGAGGGACAAAACGCTCTGCTCCTGGACTTTTCTCTTAATTTATGATTGCCAGCACCTGTTTTGAACAGTTAACGGCTAAGAAAGGTGTTTCACCACGGGTGATGGCAATCATACATTAAGAGGGAAGTCCAGGAGCAGAGCATTCTGTCCCTCCTGGAGAGGGTTATGTTGGGAGGTATGCTATCACATGTACACACAGACACATTCACTAGGGCTAATTTTGTTGGGAGCCAATTAACCTACCAGTATATTTTTGGATTGTGGGAGGAAACCGGAGAAACCGGAGTAACCCACATAAGTACGGGGAGAATATACAAACTCCGAACCCATGACCTCAGCTATGAGGCAGTAATGCTAACCATTACATCTGTACTGCCCACACTATCTGTACTGCCCAGAGAATGAAGCAAGGCTGAGCAAACTCTGGGATACTGCAGGAAATCCTGACCTGCAGGACAGTAGGCTGAGGAAAGACACTGGGCTGGTTGCATCAACATAGGAGATTAGGGTCCGGTTCATGACACTCAGTAGATGCCCTACATAAATACTCTCCCCCTAATATAAAGGCGTTTACTAGAGAAGCAGCTAGATGAACATCTTGATATTACCTGGAGACCAGGTAAGAGGCTCTCCTTTCTAATGAATGATCTTAATGCTTATTTTGACATTTTCCAGCTCAAACTTATTTGCTAAGCATCAATTCATTGCTTACTGCAAATACTATTTAAATATCCAATAGTCTATATGATGTACTGTATGTACCTTTGTTTTACTTTATAACTCATTGTCATCTGGAACACGTGATGATCCCTTTCACTCATCAGTGCTTATTTACGTTACACTGTAAATTTGCATCCTTTGATGCAATAATTTGAATATTTTTAAGAAAAATATTTGTAAAAAAAAAAGTATTTCTGTGAAATTAATAACTCAGTATATACAAATAAGCAAAAAAAATTCTGTATTTTGTTTGGCATACAGGTGTGTCCTCATACATCTCACCTCAATACTCCATGCACTACGGCTGTATCTGCATATGAACTGCTTCGAAGTGGGAAAAGTTGCACATAAAGACGCTTGGCGCTGCCGAGTCACATCACAGCATGGCGTGACTCGAAAGGCTGTTTAATGTGACTGTAGCAATGATGTAGGAGGCAGGGCCGCATTAAGGGCCACATGGGCCTGGAGCTGAACATTTTCAAGGGCCTATACTAAGAAGGAGAGAAGATGTGACCAGTGCTGTGTGAATGTGGCCAGAGCCTTGTAGGCATGTACACCCTACACCAGTGGTAGCCAACCCTGGTCCTCAAGAGCTACCAACAGTTAATGTTTTCCAGATCTCCTCACAGAATCATAAGTTAAGTTAGTATTAGCTCCATCTGCGTATCTTTTAAAATGTGTCAGTGAGTAATGAATAAACCTGCGCACCAGCTAGGTGGTCTGGAAAACATGAACTGTTGGTAGCTCTCAAGGACCAGGGTTAGGTACCCCTGCCCTGTACATTATGTGCACAATGTAAAAACATAGAAAAATGTATTACTTTTGTGAGAAAACTACAAACACAATTTTAATACTTATGATTTATGATTGTTTGGCCAGCTGTGTGCCTGGATATCATCCTGCTGTCAGCATAATGGGCCTATTTTTATGTGGAGGTCTGGAGCTGTAGCTCCATCCGCCCCATTGTTAATTTGGCCCTGGTAGGAGGACACATCTGTATAATGAATATAATTCTTCTAAAAGTTCCGCTTCCTCAGATCCAACCTTTTGGATCCTAAATTTATACCCCAACCCCTTAACGCCTTACAAAAAATCCTGCTCAAATTTCTAAATAGCGCAGCTAAAACTGTAATACCAGTTCATTGGAAGTCTACAGCTCCACCCTCCTTAAAGGAATGGTTCGTTAGGATCGATTTATATGGATAAGGAAGATTTACATCTCGGAGTAGATAAACATCATGAATTTTGCTCCATTTGGTGCTCTTGGCTTGAGTTTAAATCTTTTGCAGATTACAAAAAAGCTATTGCTTGAGATCCCAGCACGTTAGGTAGGCTAGTTCCAGTAACGTTTTTAGGACCAGGCCAGCCGTGCAAATGCATGGGATGCCAGTCTGTGGCCATTGTGAGTACATTGGGGCAGTTTTCTAATGCGCACGTGTTAACACCCCCAGCACACACACACACATTGTTTTTGTGTTTGCACTGGAAGGCAAATTGGCTAGAAACAGCCCTGGCTAGTTCCCATATTCCCCATCCCTTTTCCCTCTCTCCTTCCTCCCCACTGGTTCTCCTCTGTCTTTGTAGGTGTTTTTGTTTTGTTTTTGGTTTTTTTTCAATCGGCCCTGTTTGTGTGTCTGCAGATTTTTCAGTTTGTTGATTAAGACACCATTGGCTACTTAGGGGGTCATTCCGAGTTGATCGCTCGCTAGCTACTTTTTGCAGCTGTGCAAACGCATAGTCACCGCCCACTGGGGAGTGTATTTTAGCATTGGAAGTGTGCGAACGCCTGTGCAGCCGAGCTGTACAAAAATAGTTTGTGCAGTTTCTGAGTAGGTCTGAACTTACTCAGCCGCTGCGATCACTTCAGCCTGTCCGGTCCCGGAATTGACGTCAGACACCCGCCCTGCAAACACTTGGACATGCCTGCGTTTTTCCAACTACTCCCTGAAAACGATCAGTTGACACCCATAAACTCCTTCTTCCTATCAATCTTCTTGCGATCGGCTGTGCGAATGGATTATTCCTTAAATCCATCGCCCAGCAATGATCCGCTTTGTACACGTATGACGCACCTGCGCATTGCGGTGCATACGCATGCACAGTAGTGACCTGATCGCTGCGCTGCGAAAAACGGCAGCGTGCGATCAGGTCGGAATGACCCCCTTAGTTGGAAACCATGGTACTGACCGCTTCAGTGTATTTACTCTTGTGAACATTGTACTGATTGCTGGCAGATTGTTGTTTGTCGTATGTTTGTAATATGTGTGCAATACAAAACAATAAACATATATCGCAACAAAAAGAAAAAATAAATATATATACACACATATATATATATATATATATATATATATATGTATATAGTAAGCTGTGGTGCCCGGCACTCCTGGTCCTGAAAGGTTAATTGCCTGGGTGCCCTCCGCAGCGGAGTATGTTTAGTAATAGAAAAAACGGCGTCACTCCAGGTCTTGTATAGTAGTAAAAATCACAAAAGTGCATTTGAAAAACCAATCACATTTCCAACGTTTCGGGGCCCGAAGCCACTTTGACAAATATAGTATATATATATATATATATATATATATATATATACCAGGTATAAGAGACCAAGAGGTCTCCAAAGAGGGCACTCACCAGTCCATTTGACTAAAACACTTTTATTATTTCATCACAGTCATCAGTAAAGAGTCGACGTTTCGACCTATAAGGTCTTTCTCAAGACAGTCACCAAAGACATCCAGCTAGCAGTATACTGACTATGCCTACCGGGTCCCCTTATATAGCAACACAACCATCTATAATTAGGTAATCATCAATAATCATTGAACACACATTGCAGCATTGACGCCACCAACCATGTATACAACATAACACAGGCTAGGGCCACCCACAATGCTTATACTCAATACATATTGACAGGAGTTAATTGCTAACATCTGCTCATGATTAGCATCAGCTGTGAACGCACAGTGCACACCCTGAACTACCGGAAGTGCGCCATATGCGTTCCACTCGCTGTGTGGACCTATATCAGCATCCCCGTGGAACGCATAACCCGGACGTCCTAGATAGTGCATACATAGCACACTCAAAACACAGCCAGGCGCGCCCCACCGTGTATGTACCAATTAACGCTAATGTGAATGTGTGTGCATGTACATGTGGTCAGGAATATAGATTGTGAGCTCCACTGGGGCAGGGACTGATGTGAATGGCCAATTCTCTGTAAAGCGCTGCGGAATATGTGTGCGCTATATAAATAACTGGTAATAATAATAATAATAATAATAATATCTGGGTCCAGAGTCACTCTATAAAGTGCTGTTTGATTTAAGAGTCAAGGACAAAGTATATGTTATGCAATGTTAGTGCCCAAGATCGCATTGCAGGATGTTATTTTAACGACGCTATTTATGATTTTACACCCTGTCCCTGTGATGTGCTTAGTGTTCTGCTGGGGCTACTGCGCAAGTGTGGTCCCGCTGACCACACATGTACAGCTCCCTTTGCAGGGGAGGTGTCAGGTTCTGTTTAGTTTGTGTTCCGGAGGGGGCGCTAGTGGGTCAGTGGAAGCAGTACCAGATTAATGTCCACATGGGCCTGGAGCTAATATTTATGAAGGGCCTATTGCATGCCGCTGTAGGGGCTGGGACAATTGCTGCGGTGGAATGACTGATGTGGGGGTGTGCCCAGTACTGTGGGCATGGCTATCTCTATGGAGGACATAGCTGGTACATACAGTGGCGTAACTAGAAATTTTTCTCCCCCAAGCCAAAAAAATCCTTCGGCGCCCCCCCCCCCCCCATACCCCCCATAGTTGTCACTAGTAAAGGGACAAAAAGGGTGTGTGGCTTCGTTGAAATGGGCGTGGCTTCGCGTAAAGGGGCGTGGCATTGCAGGAAAAGACTACCTTATACCCCAGTTTTGCAACCTGCACGCCCAGACGTTAGCCACCACAGGAAAGAAAAATAATCCTGATTCATGCACCTTACATTATTTGTCATTTTTCCTCCTTATAGTAACGCCCAGTATACATTATGCCACATACTGCAATGGCCCTTAGACATTATGCCACACACAATAATGCACATGACACAATATGCACACACTGTAATGCCCCCGACACATTATGCCACACACCGTAATGCCTGTGACACATTATGCCACACACCGTAATGCCTGTGACACATTATGACAGGAATCGCAATGCCCGTTATACATTATGCTACACACTGCAATGCCCCTGATACATTATAGCACATACAATGTCTGTGACACAGTATGACACACACCACAATGATCCTGAGACATTATACCACATACCACAATGCCCGTGATATAGTATACAACACACCGTAATGCCTGACACATTATGACACACACCGCAATGTCCGTGATACATTATGCCAAACACTGCAGTGACCCTGAGACATTATACCACATACCACACAATGCCCGTGATATAGTATACCACACACCGTAATGCCCATTACACATTAAGTTCTACAGTAAGGCTTCCAATTACTTTTAAATTACCTGCTCGTTGCCAGGGGTTTCATGCTCTTGGTTCCATGCACGGTGCCAGGGGTTTTCATGCTCAGGGTGTCATGCTCGCTGCCAGGGGTTTCATGCACTGGGTGTCATGCTCGTTGCTAGGGGGTAGTGCTTGTTGCTAGGGCCGTGCTCCCAGTGCCAGGTATATGCACCCAGTGCCAGATATTCCCCCACAGTGCCAGGTATATGCCCCCAGTGCCAGATATTCCCCCACAGTGCCAGGTATATGCCCCCAGTGCCAGATATTCCCCCACAGTGCCACATATGCCCCCTCAGTGCCTGCTCCCCCCAGTGCCAGATCTTCCCCCACAGTGCCAGGTATATGCCCCCAGTGCCAGATATTCCCCCCCAGTGCCAGGTATATGCCCCCAGTGCCAGATCTTCCCCCCACAGTGCCAGGTATATGCCCCCAGTGCCAGGTATATGCCCCCCCCCAGTGCCAGATATTCCCCCACAGTGCCTGCTTCCCCCCCAGTGCCAGATATTCCCCCCCCAATGCCAGGTATATGCCCCCAGTGCCAGATATTCCCCCACAGTGCCTGCTTCCCCCCCCAGTGCCAGATATTCCCCCCAGTGCCAGGTATATGCCCCCAGTGCCAGATATTCCCCCCCAGTGCCAGGTATATGCCCCCAGTGCCAGATATCCCCCCCCCCAGTGCCAGGTATTTGCCCCCAGTGCCAGGTATATGCCCCCAGTGCCAGGTATATGCCCCCAGTGCCAGATATTCCCCCCCAGTGCCAGGTATATGCCCCCAGTGCCAGATATCCCCCCCCCCCAGTGCCAGGTATTTGCCCCCAGTGCCAGGTATATGCCCCCAGTGCCAGGTATATGCCCCCAGTGCCAGATCTTCCCCCACAGTGCCAGGTATATGCCCCCAGTGCTAGATATTCCCCCCAGTGCCAGATATTCGCCCCCAGTGCAAGGTATATGCCCCCAGTGCCAGATCTTCCCCCACAGTGCCAGGTATATGCCCCCAGTGCCAGGTATATGCGCCCCCCCCCCCAGTGCCAGATATTCCCCCCCCAGTGCCAGATATTCCCCCCCAGAGCCAGGTATATGCCCCCAGTGCCAGATATTCCCCCACAGTGCCTGCTTCCCCCCCAGTGCCAGGTATATGCCCCCAGTGCCAGGTATATGCCCCCAGTGCCAGATATTCCCCCCCAGTGCCAGGTATATGCCCCCAGTGCCAGGTGTATATGCCCCCAGTGCCAGGTATATGCCCCCAGTGCCAGGTATATGCCCCCCCAGTGCCATGTATATGCCCCCAGTGCCAGGTATATGCCCCCCCAGTGCCTGCTTCCCCCCCTCCCCCCTCCCTTGTGTTGGAGGGACACGGAGCGCATAGCGCGCCTCTCCAATGTCCCTCCTGGCTCTCCCCCGGCCGGTCTAATAAAGGAAGTGCCGGTTCGTGAGCCAATCAGAGCTCACGAACGGCACTTCCTTCATTAGACCGGCCGGGGGAGAGCCAGGAGGGACACAGGAGAGACGCGCTATGCGCTCCGTGTTCCTCCTAGTCCTTACAGCAGGGAGGGAGACCGCAGATTGACATGCGGACGCTCGTCCGCATGTCAATCTGTGCAAAGGCAGTGGCGCCCCCGCAGCCCCTCGCCCCCAAGCCACCGCGAGGACTGCGGGGGCAGTAGTTACGCCACTGGGTACATACCTTCAACCACTTTATAGTGGAGTTATAACAAGAAAAAGTTTTTTTTTTTTTATGAAAGGATGAGAACTGTATTCTATGACTTTTCCTGAGTGCTAGAATAGTTTACATTTATAAAAAATAAAGAAAAAAAAATCAGGGTTAACTTACTGCATTTCAGATGTGCATGCGTGAGCTGGTTTGGGTTCTCAGTTATACTTTTTAGTTTAAAGATACAAATAAAATGTAAAATAAAAAATATTTCTGATGATGAAAAAACTACAAAAAGTCTTTACATTTAAAAATATATCTATTTAAAAAAAATAAACTGTCATTGCCATCCTGAGATAGCGCTAATAAAACAGTTCAGTTGCCAGAGGTAACTTTTATAGGTTTTGTGTATAGTATTATTATTATTATTATTAATAGCTAAAACTTTTTTTTTTGTACTACCTCTTATGTCTATGGCAAAAAAACATTAAAATCTCCCCTTTGTACCTTGAAATCGCATTCTCGGAAAATGTTCTTAATTTTCAACATTTGTATGATTAAATATTTAGTATAATACATATAATACACAGCATCTTAGTGACCACCACATAATACAGAGCATTACAGTGACTGACATATAATATGGAGAGCATCGGTTGCCACGATATAACACAGACAACACATTGACTGCCATATAATACAGAGAGTATCACAATGACTACTATATAATACAGAAAGCATCAATGACCACCAGTGGCGGCTGCAGCACCGACCACATAGTGCAGGAGTTGAAGGTTAGCACATATAAACATACATGTTATGGTGTATGAAATATATGTGCTACCTGGTTATCCCAGGGATTGGCACTGTGTGTCTCACAGCTGCCATGTGACACCCGGGACTCAGCATTCGGCTTTACTCTCTGACTAGCCTCACCCCTCCCCCCATCGCCAGACTCCTATGAAACCTGCACAGTGTGGTCCGCCACAAATTACAAAACGCATCAGTGACCACCATATAATACAGAGGGCATCACAGTGAATGCCATATAATACAGAGGGCATCACAGTGAGTGCCATATAATACAGAGGGCATCACAGTGAGTGCCATATAATACAGAGGGCATCACAGTGAGTGCCATATAATACAGAGGGCATCACAGTGAGTGCCAT